>NC_090024.1:26491172-26791728 GCF_037176765.1 Anolis sagrei
TTGGTTAGACCTCACCTAGAATACTATGTCCAAATCTGAGCACCGCGGTTTAAAAGAAATATTGACAAGCTGGATGGTGTCCAGAGGATGAAAGCTAAAATGATCAAAGGTCTGGAGATCATGCCCTATGAGGGTCGACTTAAAGAGCTGTGTCTGTTCAACCTGAAAAAGAGAAGGTTGAGAGGAGACATGATAGCCATGCATAAATATGTGAAGGGATGTCATAAGGAGGAGAGAGAAGGCTTGTTTTCTGCTGCCTTGAAACTAGGACTAAGAATAATGGGTTCAAATTACAGGAAAGGAGATGCCAGCGGAACATTAGGAAGAACTTCCTGACTGTAAGAGCTGTTCAGCAGTGGAACTAAGCCTCAGCATTTGGTACAAAGCTCCTTCCCTGGAAGATTTTAAACAGAGGCTGGAAGGCCATCTGCCAGGGGTGCTTTGATTGTGCTTTTACTGCATGGCAGAGGGTTGAAATATGGGTCTCTTCCAACTTTTTTTATTCTGTGAAACACAGACTTCTATTGAACTCCATGGTGCTCCTTCAGAGATCTCAATGGAGATGGTGTTTTGGCCTGAAGGCTCTCTGATCCCATCTGTTCTCTATCAGCAATGGAAGGGTTATGTGGGAGGAAATCATAACAACACATAAATTGAGGAGGAGGCACTGGACTTCCGGTGGGAATGGCGACAGGGATGCCTTGCTGAGAGAAAGCTCCCTCAGGGGGGACCTGGATTTCTGGTGTACTCTAAATCAAAAAGCAGCAACTCATAGGAAACATAAGAAGTAAAAATCCATGGGGCTACCTCTTTTATATGGAGGTAGAGAGGTTTCTAGCAGCAGATCACAACTCTATAACAATTCCGTGGCTTGAGAAGGGTACAGGGCTGCAGAAAGTACTTGTGAGTTCAGAAGGAATCAGCAAATGTTCCTCTACTAGATCTCCAGTGCACGGAGTGAGGATATCTTCTAAGCTTGGGCCTGAATCAGTTTGAATGAAAATGAATTGTAATATTCAGTGGTCTGTTTTATATAAAATCCATAAACAGAATGGGGATGAGGGAGCTGCAAAGCCCAGCAAAATGGATTAAGGGAGCCAGATTTTATCTGTTCCTGGAGAGAAAGGAGTTAAGTCTGCAATATACTTGAGGCAGGGGCTGCCCTGTCCTTTTTTCCTCCTGCCAAAAGCAGCATCTTTTTGGAAAGTTTCCTGGGCTCCTCCTCCAGAGAGGACCCTGCTGGGAATTCACTTTCCCAGCAGCACTTGCATAGGACGGGCATTGAAAAGTCTCTGAGCATGATGGGAGTTGAAGTTTCTCTCTCTCTCTGTTTCTCAGCCAATAAAAAGCCTTGTTGTGTCCATGCTCTGATGGATTGAGGGTTGACCCATTCGATGGCTACAGTTCTCAGAACCCTCTCTTGTGGTTTGACTTATTTGTTAAAAATGTTATGATTAAAATTTAAAATAATTCTTTAAAAATCAGTGGATTGGTAAATTGTTTTGAAAATTGGCAGACCTGCAATTGTAAATAGGATCTAAACCTGAGGTAGGTTTCATGCAGATAAGCCTTAAAATGGCTGAGGATTAAGCCTTTAAAATTTCTCATTGTAGCCAATGGGCTGAATCTTTGCCAAATGGAAATGGCAATATCTCTCCCCATTTAAGTAACTTCTCATAAACAGAATGAGGGGTCAGCCAACACTGGACCCTGAAACAGCATACCTTTTGACCAAATTGCACACTTCTAATACCGTCAAAAGAGGGCACTAAGTAACCCTTGCACAACAAACCTAAAAACATACACAACCCCAATTGCAAGTGTCATATCTCACTGATAATATTCCAGTCAATATCAAAGAATGGGCCATTAATACCTGCCATACATTAGACACCATATGTCAACATTAGAAACTTTTTAGAGGTTCTATTATTGATAGTCTGTAAAATAACTTAAGTGAAAACCATTCTCTCTCTGCTGGATCAAAGACAGATGCAAAAGGAACAAAGTATGGTCGTTTGTTTTTTGTTTTGCAACTTTTTGATGGTTAGAAATGAAACATTGATTTATGGTGCTTTTTACTTTACAGAAAGTTGTCTTTCTGTCTTTCCATATTATTTTCCAATGCTTCTCATTCCCTCTATCCACCAAACCCAGTAAAAGAATATATTTTGTTTTCAAGATTCAGTAAATGTATTTTTGGGACCTTTATATAACCTCTTTTAAAAATTGAGTAATCCTATGATGCTTTTGTCCCAACGTGATACATCATTTTAGACTCACCAAAACACATGTTTTCAACTTTTCAAATAAATACAATTTTCTTCTTTTTTTTCTTTCTCTGTTTTGTCTGCTTTACTTTTATCCTTATGAGTTAGTAAGACAGACGGAACATAAGAAATGCCATGACTGCGATGAGACATTGGAATCTATGCAAAAATGATTTATCATTCACAAAGAACTAGCGAGAATGTAAGCCTGAAGAAATGGTAAAACTCCTGAGGAATTTAATATTTAAACTGACAAACACTTAAAAAAGAATTATGTTATGGAATCAAATTGACATACATAGGGTCATAATTACAGATGTAAAAAGAAGGCACTGCATGGAACAGGCCATATTATTCAATGATAACTTATTGATTCCTAGAATCCAAGCACACTTATGTTTCAGTTGGTAATGCCTGGTAGATTGTGAAATCAGAAATAACAGCATACCATTATTAATCTGTTTTAGAATTATCGTTGTTTTCATTACTTTTGCTGTATTTCGTCTTCAAATAACTTCACAGTGTATTGCCTAACAAAAGATATTGTGTCATGTAGCCCATTTAAGTCTTATTTCCATGAACTCCAACATCTGATACTGTCCTTGTTGACCCAGGAATGACTGATCTGTTATGGAATTTGTTTCATATTTGTGACCTTGTCACACAACCACCGGAGTCATCCCATGTTATCTTGCATTATCAGGGGGCGTGGGGAACCCAGCGCTCCATGCTCCACATTGGCCCCCTTTGATCCCATGGGGGAAGAATGAACCAAATGTGGAACATACGGCCTGCCCCGTTGATTCTAACAGCAACATGGGAAGCCTCCCATATTGCCATGGCAGCAGCATGCACCGGCTCTGCCCTCCTTCATCCATGGAGATACACCGGTGTTGTTTGATGGGAGTCGGCAGGCTCCGTGGGTGACCTGAACTGAACCGGTGCATGCCGCTGAGTTTAACCCTTTGTGATGAGGTCATTAGTGGGTTTTGAGCGCCTTTTATGAGCACAGCCTTTTGCTCTCCAAATGCACACAAACCCACTTCAAAGGCAAGGTGGTGCATCATCAGCATTCACATCATATTTATTTACAAAAAATCCTCTGGGTTCCATCAAGATGAATTTCATGAAATACTGCATTTCCTAGCTATTTTTGGGACTGGTTTCTTGTTCTTGTCTTGTTTTTGTTATACATATTTATATCCTGCTTTTACCTTAGGAAAGTGGCCCAAAGTTTAACTAGTGATGTGTTCTTCCCCTCACCCTCCCTGGTTTTTTCTCTTTGGCACAAAGGTATCTCCTGGAAAATTTCTCATCATAGCCCCTTTTCCATAGCTGAAAGTTTTTGATTTGGTCATCACAGGGAAAGGGTGATGGTGGCAAGATGCATATGGACAATGGAACAGGCCAAAGTAGACCTGTTCCAAAGTTTTCCAGATCACCACAAAGCCAACAGATACTTTGGAGTTTCCTGCAAATTTTGGAGTATCCTTCAACTGCCCTGATTAAGTCTGCCAGCCTTCACTTCAAGTTGATTAAGGAGGTTACTAGTGTAGCCAAGTTCTTAGTAAGGACAGCTGATATGTCACAGCATTACAGAGTTGATGTTTACTCAAATTTCTAGAAGCATGGTTTTTCCTCCACAAAGTTTTTTAAAATTTTGAAATAGTTATTCTAACATGTCAAACAGCATTCAAATTGCTAAGAATGAATGAAGGGTTACAAAAGTCTATAAGATCGTTGGCATGAGACTAGCCCAAAATCAGGGAAATGATAAGTTTGATTGCACCTAAACTCCATACTACAGACAGTACCTGTGTTACAAACATCTGACTTACAAATGACTCATAGTTAAGAACAGTAGTGAGACAACAGGAAGTGAGAGAAAATCACTTCTGAAAGAGTTATCATTGGGAAAGGGGGTCCTCAATGAAGCTTTATCACCAATCCTTATTTCCACAATAGGTTCAGTTTCACCAAATCCAATTGTCACGGGGACAGAAAGTGAGGTGAATCTTCTGAACATACCCTCCCATTATCCTGAATTAACTGTTCTGTTTAGCCCTCTGTTGTCCATCATTGTCAGACACTTTTAAAATATATCAGTTTTTATCTCTCCTCCCAGTTTTCCACTTAGTTCTATTATTGCAAATTGAGTTCAAATTGCAAAAGTGTTCTGTACTAAATCAGCTCTCTGGAAGACAGTGTGTGGTTGGTGTTGAGTATTGCCCTGCCATGCTCAATAATCTCAGACAAAAGCAGACATCTCTTCCACTGGTATCTCAGGTTACTTCATTGGTATTGATTTCTTTCCAAATGTTTCTTATCTTGATTTTATTTTTTTTTCCTACCATAAAATAGCAAACATAAATCTTTCTCCTGCAAATTGTTATGGCTATTTTTATGGTATGGGAGCAAGTGATGAATTCATATTGTGAATCAGAAATTAAGTGGAGTTTTGGATGACCTCCTAAGGATGAGCATATGGTGTACCATTCCCAGCAGAAACATCCCTGGGATTTTTCCAACTACAGTCTGGGCAAATTATATCAGTTAAATTATAAGAGTTATTTGAAAATGTAACCAACTCTCCAGATAATTTAGGCTTGTTTGCAAATTCTTCTGTGATAGGCACAATTTTGTCTATCTCTAGATAAATTTACATCTTTATACAAAATGGTCTTCAACATTCCTAAGAAAAGATGGGACACTCAGAGCTGTATAGTGATTAATGTGGTTAAATAATATAACATTCTGAAAAGTATGGAAGCTTGAGACTTTATACCTTGCATCACAGAGCTTAAAATAATTGAGTGGGGAAAGGTGGCAAATGAGAATTCATTGTACCTGCTATACAAAAACAAGGGCAAAGCTATGGGGGCCCAAATGAGGACATTTCCACCTCCACCAAGAATTCTCCCTTTCAATGAAATGTTCTCCCAGTTCCCAATGTTCTAGCATTGCAGCAAATGAGGGATATAAATTCACCTCTGAACTATGGCATTATATTTACTGTATTCACATTCCTAAATGCTCAGGCTACGTTTCGACTTTTTGTAATACAAGAAATTTGAGGGCATCAGATAATCCTAACTCAACCCACCTTTGTGGCTAATTTAGGATTTATTTTCCTCTTGCCCAAAACAAGTAAAGTCACCTGTCTGTAATAACGGGTAGAAATTTTAGCATTGTATTTTAAGAGTAGTTAAGCTGGAAGATGAAAAGGGCAAGTTTCCAGAATAGGTGAGCACCAAAATCCTGTCAATTCACTCTTACACAATTACCATGATGAATAAACCTATAGTTCAGAGAACGTAGATGATGATTGTAAACGCCATGCCAGAGCTTGGAATGGGTTGTTTAATTTTCAATGAGATTCCTCAGAATCCTTGAATTAACATAGCTCCTGGCACTGTTTGCTCTAGATAATCCTTAGTCCAGTATTCAGTATGCCTGGTGAACAGATCTCAGACTAACATAAGCTGCCACAGAGAGCAAAACAATATGCTTTCTGAAGTTGCTACTTGCATCACAAGAAAGTTCCCATTGGTGCCAATGGAGACTTCCTTTGAAATGAAAATACCAGTTATAAAAATCACAGAATTTTGCCCCATTTTCCAACCACTGTTTGAATAACTATATGCCTCCAAATATGAGTTGGTTGAATTCATATGGTTCATAGACCAGATATGCCTAAAATACAAATTCAATTCATGTGACTGCATACACTGCCCCTTCCTCTGCCCGGTGTTCTGCCTTCTTGATTCCCAGTCTTTCAGGTAACCTATACTTTAATGGATTTGCTTGGTTACTGATAAGAAACACTGATAAGAAATAACTGGAACTTTTCAATACGTGGATGCTGAATTTCATGTGTGCATCTCAATGCCTTCCATGAACTTTATTTAGATAAAAAAAAACCAAAAAGAGCAATTGTTACATCTTCTTTAGCCTGAGAGTAGATGACATTGAGTCAGCTGAGTACCTCAAAATATGCCACCTTAGCATAAACCAAATGCACAGATCAGTTTTATTTATTTATTTGATATTCACATTTTACACCATAAACATAACTATAGTAAAATAAATCACATAATTGCGTCAGCTCCACTGGCTGCCGATCCAATTCCGAGCACAATTCAAAGTGCTGGTTTTAACCTACAAAACCCTATACGGTTCCGGCCCAGTGTATTTGTCTGAACGGATCTCCCTCTACGTCCCTCCTCGGAATTTAAGATCATCTGGGGAGGCCCTGCTCTCGACCCCGCCTTTATCTCAAGTGAGGCTGGCGGGGACGAGGAGCAGGGCCTTCTCGGTGGTGGCCCCTCACCTATGGAACTCACTCCCCGGGGAGATCAGATCAGCGACCTCCCTTCTGTTGTTCAGGAAAAAACTAAAGACCTGGATTTGGGACCAAGCTTTTGGAGATTCTGGCAGCTAAAACAAGGACCCATTGATGAGCAGGAATTGTTGGAACGAATGGACAACTCAGAACTCGGAATCACTGTGCATGAAATTGTCTTACTATATTATGTAGTGATGTGTTTTAATTTTGTTAAATGTTTATACTGTTTTATATTTGCTGTATATTTTGACAGGCATCGAATTTGTGCCTTTGTTTTGTAAGCCGCCCTGAGTCCCCCCTCGGGGGTGAGAAGGGCGGGGTATAAGTAACTGCAATAAATAAATAAAATAAATAATTAAAACAAAATACAATTAAAATACAATGCAAATCAACCAAAAGATAAGGAAGAGAAAATTGAAATTTAGAAATAAATTATTGCCACTAACTGTCACACTATTCCAGGATGGACTTGCAGAGTGCAATAACCAATCTATGAGAATATTTTAAACAACTTGTCTATAAATTTATGAACTGCATGAAGAAAAACATGCCTGTTTCAAACCATTTATCCTTTGAGTCATCTGAAAGTCTGTTTTCATTCAAGTTGTTCTGGAAAATGACTTCCTTCATGCAGAAAGACATTCTTCATGAACATCCATAAAATGCCTTTTTTCTGTTTTTCAATCTGGACACATACATCGCCCTATCCACTCCTACACTACTTCAGTTTTCACTACTCTATTCTCCACTGAATTCCTATCAAGTGAGTGAATAAATCTTGTTCTCCTCTATAATCTACCTTTGCTTGAAAGGCTGAAAAGAAAGAAATGGAATAGAGCTTCCAGGAAACATCTGACCCATGCCCAGAAAAGTGTCCCATGCTCTTGTATGTCACTTTTTAATAGCAATCTGCATTCTAACAGGTAGCTCATATAGCTTTTGTTCTTGACTGGAAAAAAAACCCCGCAAGGAAAGGTGTTTAATGTTCTAATACTCAGCATGCTTACTCAGACACAAATCCCATCCTACTGTGTTCAACTGAGCTTATTCCTTAGTAAGAGTGTTTAGCACTACAGCATAAGCACATAAATTGCTATATGTTTTATTTTATCATAAATATCCCCAATCTGTGCAGAGAAGATAAGTGCTTTTCTCAACCTACTGCTATAGTGGAAAATGTTCTTGGAACTTTAATTTTGTTAAGTTATTTAACAGGATTGATGTGCTTGGTAAACAAGAAAAAAAAACCAAAGAAAGAAAGAGAGAAGAGAAAGCTTTGTTTCTCTCCCTGTTAGGCAGGCACACATCCATTTATACTAAATGAAACAAATAAAGGAGAAATAAAAATATAGACTCTTTCCTTATGGTGTGAATATGTGCAAATACAATTCCATATATGTATGTTCCCTGGCATTTAACTACCTTGAGCAACAGTGAAATGAAACCCTTGCCTCCAAATAAGAACTCTGACCTAGGACCTCTTAACTTGAGGCATTTTGTCCCATTTTTGCTGCTTTTATACGCAGCAAAGATGGGGCCTGCTGTGTGCTATCACAGAATAAATGGCAGTTCTCACCCACATTCCAAATTGAAGAAGTGCCAAAAGGTGCTTTCTCCTCCACTACAGGGAGAAAAGTGTAGTTTGGGTAGCTCCAACAGAGCTACTCGCACATTTCTCCCCCTTTTTACCTTGTGATGCTAGAAAGGGCAACAAGATGCTGCCCTTTTTGCCATCTGATGGGTGAAGGGAAACAATGCCAAAGCATCCTCTCCCATCCCCTTTGTGTGATGAGGAAAGGAGGGAAGGCATGCAAGGCATCACGAGCCACCTCACATGTCTTCCCTTTAGCTGGCAATTGTTGGCACAACAGCACGACCTGAAAGGGCTGTGTGAAGAGGTCTCAAGTCCTATGAAATTTTCTTTCACTCTCAAAATTTCTAGCATTGAATCATCTGCATCAGTTCAACATTTGTAAATGAAGATCTGGCATCTAAAGAAAAGGGTCAGACAAGAGAGTAGATTTCAAATGTGTATTAGAAAGAACTATTTGACAATAGAAAAAATTACACAGCCCCCCTTCCAAATAAAATCTTGGTGTTTGGTTTTTAGGTACATTTCTGGGGGCTATTTGGGTACTGATTCAGAAAATTGCATTGGAAAGACAATGTCAGCTTTAGTTTTTTAGATATGGTTCTTGGGATTATCTGTGAGCGAGCAGCTGGTGACTAGTACAGGGTGAGGCAGCATAACTTCCTTTTTAAAAATGCATGCCATTCAGTCGGTTGAAGACGTAGCGGAGTGCTAGTGGCCTCGTTCGAGAGGTGGAAGTATAAAGTTTTGTCCTGACACAGTTCAGTCACCATCATGCGTTGGAACAGTGAGGAGCATGCTTTTGCCGTTGAGGTCTACTTTTCGAGCAGATTTGGACTGGCAGGCCCGCTCCCCAGATTTGGCCCCTTGTGATTTTTTCTATTGGTTTTTTTTTAATCCCGTGTTTATGTGAACCGTCCAAGGACCCTACAAGATTTGAAGACCAACATCCAGGAAGAAATTGCCAATGTAATGCCTGCTATGCTGGCAAGAGTCATGACAAACGCCAGAAATCAGTTTACTCAGTGTATGGAGAATGGAGAAAGGGGGACGTCACCTACCGAATTTGATCTTCAAAGCTATGTAAAACAAAACTTTAGGTATGCGCCTACATTATTCAAAAAAATTAAAAATTCTGATTCATTCAATGGATTTTATTAAGTTTTAAATGAAGGAAGTTATGCTGTCTCACCCTGTAGATGCCATATGTTCTGCATCTTACAAACCAGGGGAAAACTGGTATCATTTTTGAACTAGCAGTTCAAGTTTGCCCAGAAACAGACCAGGGATTTAAGGCTCCAAAATGTGTGTGGGCCAATGTTATCGAGAACAATAGTGGGGTCTTTTTTCTTATGATGTCTCCAAAAAGAGGCTGGGGATTTTGAATCTAGTTTTCTAGATAATAACTTTAAAAGGAACTGAGATAATCAAAATGGCTGATGTCTCATATTATTGGTGTTTGTGGAAGGGTGGGGGGGGTCAATTTTCCTATTGAGATTAGGCCTAAACACCCATACCACAAAAATGCCATGAGAGCACAATTCCATGGTTTGAATGTTTGACTAAGACTTGAAAAGACCAAGGTTCATAGAAATACACTGGATGACCTTGTGCAAGCCACATAATCTATGGGTGTATTATGTGATGTGTTTCAAGGGGAGCTGTAGATGGGATGTATATAATTGCCCCTTCTTGTATAGAGATACCAATTTGTACCAGGCCAATACTTACTGTGGGAGAATGAAAAATCATAGATATAACAACATTCCACATATTACAACCGAAGTAAAGCTTAATCTTCTGCAATGAAGTGAAATCTCCCTTTTGCATGCAGGCAAGTAATTTGCACCCTCTGGCACTCGAATGCAAGCATCTTGTTCAGTTAATGATTCTTGTTTTGCCTTTGTTTCTAAATGGCACGATTTCATTTTATGCCTGCCCATATTTTCCCATTATGTGTTCTTTGCATCACTTGAAAAAGATATGAGTTCAATTGCCTTTTCAAGAGTATATGGAACAGTATATTTTCCTTGGAAATGCAAATTAACTTATTATAGAAGCATGTTAACAGGGGCAATAATGACTCCAAGGTGTTTCCTGCTTACAGTTTTGGAACTGTTTCTTGCTTCTCGCAAGGTGAAGTGTTCATTAACTTTGCACATAACCCTTTGTTCATAAACCGGGTTATATTGCAATGCTATTATATAAGTATGTTCACTGCTAACATTGAAATATATTTTGCATACTTTCAGTGCTTATGTTTAGTGTTGCAACCAATAATTCTCAAATATCAGCTCTTCCGCAATGCATGACAGTGTTGTATGACTTTAAAAACTAAAGTTTCTATCTAAATGTTAGATTGGATTTGAGTAATCCCACTATATCATTAGAAAGTGTTGATTTACTAAGTTCACCTTGATTTGGTAGGTCTGTTCTAGAGACAATGTGACTTGCCCAAGATAAGCTTCCGTGGCTGAATTGTAGGTTCAAAGCACTATGTCATGCTTGCTAATATTGATTTTTTTTCCAGAAGATACTTTTATTATCAAAAACAACTTGAGATCCTTCTCTCCCTTATTCCCTCTTTCTTCTATAATAGACATGGAGTGCTGTTATTTTCTCACCTATTGAACTACTTACATTTGCGTGTTTTCGAACTGCTTCGGTTGGCAGAAGTTGGGGCTAAAAGTGGGAGCTCACACCGCTCCCCGGATTCGATCTGGTGACTTTTGGTCAGCAAGTTCAGCAGCTCAGCAGTTTAACGCACTACACTACTGGGGGCTCACTTCAGTGGAGGTTAGAAGGAGGTTTTTGTGTGTATGGTGGCCATCATAATCTCACACATCTATATTCACAATCTCTATCCCACTGCCCATTGGTAGTCAGCAGTTCAGCACATTTGGTGTTCATGCCTCAACAAAAGATGGAGAGGAGGCTGGTGCAAGCTATAAGACATTGTCACCAGTTGACTATAGGCATATCATACCCTCTTGGATGAAGACAATGGTGAACCACTTCTTAATCATTCTTGACAAAAAAAATCTTTTGAAAGCCACACCATGAGACAGAAACCACTTGAAGGCACTTAACATCATTTAGGTTTATATTTCTGAAAACATACAGGCAGTCCCCAAGTTATGAAAAAATAGGTTCTTTAGGTTTGTAGGTTGAATTTGTTTGTAAGTCAAAACAGATATATATAGAGAGAGAGGGGGATGGAGGATGTTTGTAACTTGGGGTTTATTGCTGCCTGATGGGACATGAAGATGAGCAGATTTTGAAAGAACAGTAGATTAAAATTAGTTTCCTAGCATAGATGTGACTCCTCTTTCCATCATTTTGCTGTCATGGTGAACTTAGCACTGTCTGTGGTAAGGAACACAAATCTCAAAAACAGTCATGAGCCTGCATTGTCTCCATTCTGTTTTAAACCACTATACATAGAGCTGTATAAATCTAGAATTGTTAGAGAAAAAAAATCAAAAACGGCTCAGTGTATCCACAGGTCAATGTAGGTAGGCACTGTATCTTAAACCTTTTCTCTTTCTTTGAGTAGAACAGCTAAAGGTAAGATCTTAGTTCCTCGTGGGACAACCTGAAAGAAGCACCAATCCCCAATACTCTCTTCACCATGGCACTGTTTCTGGACTTTCTAAATGCCAAAGTAGGAAAATAGCACCAGTAGCTAATTCTTTGGCATTGCTTTCCTTTGCTTCATCTTTCATATCCTTTATTACACCCCCCCCCCATGTTTATCCTTTACTTAACTATATGTCAAATCAAAATCCATAACTTTGGCCCCAAAACCTCTCCACAGTTTATAAATGGGGTTGACTTACATGTGAATACATACAGTAGTTTATTTGTTGGAAATTCTGTCCATTTATTCATAACTTTATCATTAAAACTTTCTTTCTGAAGAAGTTGTTTATAAAGATTTTGCCTCTC
Source organism: Anolis sagrei (assembly GCF_037176765.1). NCBI lineage: Eukaryota > Metazoa > Chordata > Lepidosauria > Squamata > Anolidae > Anolis > Anolis sagrei. Next base: position 26,503,327 of record NC_090024.1, read on the forward strand.
ATCATCTTTTTCCAATCTGTCATAAAACTTCAGTAATGGCCTTCAGCAATCTAAGAGATTTGTCACTAATCCCATGTAGGATTTGCCATTCATTAATACTTTATTTTCCAATTTCTTCATAATATCCTTTTAAAATAATAATAAGTAATCCACTCACTGGGAAAACATGTTATTTTCTTCAAACCAAAACCTAATATAATCTTACTAGATGTGATGCCCTCTGTTTTTGTTCACTGATTATTCTTTCTGTCATGGAGATTAAGTCAAGTATTGACCACACACCGTTTTAATGCCTGTGCCAATAATATGCACCTTAATTATACCCATTATGACTTTTGACAAGATTTAATCAGGTTTGCTAAAAGATTCTAAACAGGATACAAATGATTTTCTACAAGAGACAGACCTTTTTTTAAAAAAGTACAACATAGATCAATGGTGAGTGATGTGGCATCCATAATTCATGGTTTACTTTCAAAAAGCTGTTTACAAGGCTCTTAATTTCCCTTATTGTAAAGATAAAAAGATGTTTGTGAGGAAGAGGCAATTAGCATCTAGGATTAGCTTCAGATACATGTTTAAGAATTTCCTTATTGCTAAAGAAACAAAATAGTACGCTCCCTCATGGTTTCACCTATTCATATCCAACACAATGTTCTCTCTAGGAGTTTTCTAGGTTCTCTTGGCAATCCTATAGTAAGCTTCTACCTCATGTTACTATAAAGTTACCCTGGAGCAGCAAATTCCTAGAGAGGATTAAACTTTAGAAATTTGCTAAATCCTTAAGAGGAACTCTTTTGTAACATCAGGAGGAAGTTGTTCATTCTTGACATTTTCCCCACAGTGTTATAGAATAGAGGCCATTTGTCTTATCTGCTCCTGAAGGATTCTGATAAATGTAGTTTAGGGAAGCTGATGACCTCTCTAGCTGAGAATTCCACATTCTTCACCCTGAACTACATTTCCCAGAATTCTAGAGGAGCAACTCAGATGATTGTCAGAAGATAGTCTCCACATAATGAGAAGACAGGAAAGCTTAGAGAAGACAATTATGCTGGGGGAAATGGAAGGAAAAGGGAAGAGGGGCTGACCAAGGGCAAGATGGATGGATGGCACCCTTGAAGTGACTGGATTGACCTTGAAGGAGCTGGAGATGGTGACGGCTGACAGGGAGCTATGGCGTGGGCTGGTTCATGAGATCACAAAGAGTCAGAAGTGACTGAACAAATGAACAACAACAACAGTCTCAATTCTATAACACTGGTGGGAAAATACCAAGCAATAGGAAGTTGTTCGCTATTATCTAAGGCTTCCTGTTTCCACTGTAAGTTCAGGAATACATCCCCTGCAGATATGAAGGTCATACTGTACTTGCACAGGTATAGAAAATTTCAGTTGCTCAAAAAGATATGTGTTCTTGTTTAATTGTAGCAATAACTCTAAAGAGGACAAGAATTAGAGCAAAGCCTCTTACAGTACTCAGGTAACACTCACCTACTAACCTATTGCTTCTTAAGAAGTGTACTTGATCTGCCTGATCAATTGACGTAGCTAAGGGGCTATTTCTGGGTAGTGGGAGAAGAGTGTTCTGAAAAAAAGGACTGGAAAAAACAGGTGGCATTTCAATAATACAGTGATATGCAGAGCCCCATGGGGGAAATGACACTCACCTTCAGAGCACATGTCACATGATTCTCAGGCTCATCTTAGAAGATTGGCCTCTAGCTACAGTTGAACTTGAGACTCCCCTCTCTTGTTGACCTGAGTCAATTTGTGATCCCTCATGATTATAAGGGGGCACTTCCTACCTCTGGAATTCCCTATGAAGAGAAACTAAGGGCTTCTTTCTCATTGCACTAATATATTATTTTTGTCCCACTTTAATTGTCATGACTGCATTTCATGAACTCCTGGAATTGGTAATCTAGCAAGGTACTAATGTTGCTGAGAACAAGGTCAAAATTGGTTTGCTTTGGACTATGCTTCCAGACGTTGACCCTAGAATTGCAATGAGGAAACTAGAGATTCCCAGAGAACGGTTTTTTAAGTAAGAAAAAAAATAGTATGTGTGTGTGTGTGTGGGGGGGGGGGGGGTGGGGTTACTTAAAGTTTCCATTCCTAGAATTGCACTGCAAAACCTTGATATTCCTATAGAGATGTTCTCTTAGGTAAGAAAATTAGTAGGCTTATTCAATATTTTGTAAGTGGTCATTAAGTTGTTATCTTAAGTAAGAAAAAAATGACGCTTTTTAAAGTTCAAGGCCCCCTAACCCCTGCAAATATAGAGGGCTGACTGGATTATTAAAAGCATTTTCTTCCTTTCTTGGAAATCATCATCATAATCATCATCACTACTAGTAGTACCACCACCCCAGTTGATGACTCAGAAGAACAGTTAAACATATCTATAAAAATAGAAAACAATTGTACTAGCAAAAAAATTAAAACCAGTCAAAACATAAACCATAAAAAGTAAACATAAACCATAAAAAGCACATTATACAAGGTCTGCTTATACTTTTTAAACATCACTTTTTAAAGATCTGCTGGAATGTAAAGGTCCTCTCTTGTCTGTGGAAAGATCTGTGGGTGGTGGTCTAATTCCTCTGGGAAGTGAGTTCCTGAGATTGGGAACAATCACCAAAAAGAAAATGGTGTGTAAGAGATTAGGATCTTCCCTAAAAGATCTCAAAACAAATGAATTCCCACCACTCATTGAATCAGTATCCAGAAGTTGTAGAAGTCTTTTCTTTTAAAAATGCAAAAATAAAACTGCTAGTGCAAATGTCTAATTCAGTGCAATTCTAAGAATGTTCACTCTTACATTAAATTTATGCCAGAATAGAGTACAGCATTCAAAGATCGTGAAAAGGAAAGACAAATAAAATAACAATAATAATCTATCTTGTACCTAAAAGTTGGTACATAAGACGTCATGCTTGTTGAAAACCTAAATTTGTATGATTAATAATGAGACAAAAAGTACCCATTGATTTCTAGACTAGAAACTTATAAAGTTATACATTTTTTGAAGACCGCAGCAGAAATTGTGCTTTATAGGGACATGACATCTGTAATAAGAAATGTGCTATATTGGTTATTGTGCCAGTTTTCAAAGTTGCTGAAGAACACTGACATATAAAGTACTTGGGACCTATGAACCAACTGTTCTCTGAAACTCTCCGAACCTCACAGTGATTCATTGCCCTTAAAATAGTATCAAGAGGAAAATTGTAAGACCAAAGAAGAAAAGGGGAGGAAAGACACCACTTTTCTGTTGAGTAAAGTGAAAAGAACTGCAATGGTTCTGTGAGAAAATAAACTGAAAGTCTGCCCTTTAGCTCAACAACAAAAAATGTCATGATATTTTCAGGTTGAGGAAAATAATCTCTCTGACAGGAGCAATTTGACACGCTACTAAAAACAGAGTTTTATTGTTGCTCATGTTGCCATTTGATTCACAGGTTGAAACACAACTAGAAACTCTTTGCAACCAAGAGCCATGACTGCTCAGTGTTGAGATTGATAGCACACAACGATATTTAATATTTCAAGGAACACTTGAAAAGCCCATCACTCCCCCAAAATATTCACTTTTTTACTTTTAATCTTGTGGCAGCATCAATTAAACAATTAAGAAACCAACCCTAGCTATGTTTACTTAAAATCAACTAATTGGATTTTTCTGTTGTTGAAATTATCATTTTTGATCCATCTCAAGACAGCAGAGATTTAGTTTGAAAGGTTACTAAGGGATTATGAAAACAGAAATAAAATAATAAAAGAACACACTTCATTAATAAACATTATTCATAAGTGGTTTTATTAGGAATCATGAGGAACATGTGTAGAACTGATGTATTAAAATACATATCTTGCATTAAAAAGTATGTCTCTTTGAAAATAATGCCCGAGAACTTCCATGGGACTCCCCTGTCTGTTGAGATCCTTCCTCCACACCTATTTAAGTGATGATAGTTAGCGGTCCAGGGTGGAGAGGAGCTTTGCAGAAAGATTCGGCTATGTTACTGTAGTTAAATGCAAAATGATAACATTAATTACCTTCCAATTGTCCAGACTGGGGCAGATACAGTTGTTATTCATGCTCTTTTATCCTAACTTTTCAGCTTTTGAAAAGGTTCTAGGTAATTTCTCCTCCTCCACCTTCCCTTTTATCATCAGCTTACTTCAATAACTGGAAATTGAGTTCAAAGTGCAGAAGTACTTTGCACTCGTTTAAGGGCCCTTCCACACAGACCTATAACTCAGAATATCAAGGCAGAAAATCCCACAATATCTGCTTTGAACTGGGTTATCTGAATCCACACTCAGATAATGTGTTTCTCCAGGTTTTTTGGGACTTCAGCACCCACAAAGCCTAACAGCAGGTAAAACGTCTGGGATTTCTGGGAGTTGAAATCCAAAACACCTGGAAGACCAAAGCTGAGTGCAGACAATTTACGAAACCACACTGAGCCACAAACTGTTGAAAACAAAAAACCATTCTCCCTTGTTGCTGTGTATCTCTGCTTTGGATCCTAGAAACCCAGACCTTGGACTAGCTGATGACCCTGTATGCTTCCTGGAATCTTGAACTGGCTGAATACCCTGTTGATTCTTTGGATTAGCTTTGTCTTCTCTTCTGCGCACTCAATTGCAAAATATTTTTCCAAGCAAATACGTCTCCTGTACCTCTGTATGATTTATTCCCCTGACTAATCAGCAAGAACTCTACATTAAGTGCTGCCTTCCTAACAACTGTCTAGGGAGTGCCAAAACCTGGAAGAGGAGGAGGAGGAGGATCCACTACATACGCTCTTGCCATCAAGCATTGAGAGGTTTCCAAGAAAGCTTTTCCTTGTGGAGTTCATTATCTGCAGTTGGAGAGAGGAAGAACCTCATAGGAACAATAAGATGGTAGACTTAACCACTATCTCTCAGTACCATAATATATCATGCTTCTTCCAGTATGGGAATCAAGATAACATGCATAATGTTCTTCAAAAGTGATCTGAGACACTGGTCACATTGAATCCTGCTTAGTTTAAGGAAAATTGTTGTCCTGTGTGCTTTCTGATAATTGCCTAGTTCCATCCTCATTAATGATATTTTTAAAACTTCACTTTGGATAGCACCAATTAACCTTAGGCATTTTTATAAGTTTCATTGCACATTTTTACACAATTATTTTCTATCATTTCAAAGAACCACAAAACAATTGAGTTGGGAGTTAGAACTTTCCTGAAGTTCCATAGTATTAATCTGAGCATTTTAGGAACACTCTTAGAGGTGTGGTTTTCATCTTCTACATTTAAGCCCAACACTCCATCCTCTTTATGAATGATGACTTACCCCATTTCCTCTGGGTGTCATGAAGAACTACCATAGGTGGATGTATTTGTTTGCATATAATTCCATGCAAATTAGAGTAGAAATGAGCTTATTAACTGAACATATGAGTTGAAAAATAAATACCTCAAATTATACAGAAGGTGACTGGAATAGGGTGATGATTAATTTTGTTCTTGAGGCCAGGGGAAAGTCTTGTAATTTCTATATGTAAATAACTTCATGGACTGTGACTTTTATATTAATTTTGATCCCAATTCTAATGCTAAAGTTGCAGAATTTATTTACAGGAAAATCATGGAACTGAATTGAGGGACATCATCAATCAAATTATGATCAAGATCCCTTTGGGGCATTATGCTTTTACAAATTCCATTTCGATGAGAAGATGGACTCTTAATAACTAAAATTAGGAACTCTAGTGCCTTGCTGTCTCTGCTACAGCCTTCCTGATATCTCTGTCAACAAACCCAGCTCTACCACCATATTTCCATCATTGCCTCCTCCTTTTTGCATCTAGCAAACAGCTGGGATGCACTGTCTTTTCTACAGCCATATTTTCCTCATTTGTGTCTTTAGATAGAAGACAAACATGAGTGGGCCATATGGAGGCTCTCATTATTCTTACCATCACAATTCCTTTGCTTTGGGGAAATCCCACTCATACGTGATATCAGCCTACCTTGCCCTGCCCTTAGAAAAACTCAGGAGTACAATGACACTTTTGTACGGTTGCCTTGGCTCCATCTGAACTTCCTGACTGTGAGAGCCGTTCAGCAATGGAACTCTCTGCCCCGGAGTGTGGTGGAGGCTCCTTCTTTGGAAGCTTTTAAGCAGAGGCTGGATGGCCATTTGTCAGGGGTGATTTGAATGCAATATTCCTGCTTCTTGGCAGGGGGTTGGACTGGATGGCCCATGAGGTCTCTTCCAACTCTTTGATTCTATGATTCTATTCACAGAAGGTCTAAGGATCTCATAGTGCAATTGTCCCAAGGACACCCAATGCATTTTCACAGATGAGCAGGGATGTAAAGCTTGATATGAAGACACATGCATATACACTCCCAGAAATATGGACTAACAGTCAAATCGCTACACCATTGTCATCAATATGATAAGTGGTTTGAATGGAATTATATGAAAGGTGTATGGTTGGGACTTGGAGATGCCATCCAAAGAAATGAAGCCTGGACAACTACAAAAATAAATTTTCATGAACTGTAATTAAAAGTTGCTGAACTGCTTACATAGATGGCCAGAGACAAAATTATTAACTCTGTGGTGGAAAACAGCATGTTTACATTACCAGAGACAATGGCTCTTTTTAAGGACGGAAACACAATGCTCCTTAAGAAAGAAAACTAACATCAGTTAAGAAAGAAAAGTCAACATCTATCTGGAACTGATGGGAGTCAGGATATTTTAGCTGGAAAACACTTGTTATTCATTTATAACTTTTTGGATAAACATCAGCAGAATTATACTATATAAGAGACACTTTACTATTCCAAAATTGTGGCAGACAGGAGAAGTATGGTCCACCTACCATCTTCCCCAAGGGATGAAGAAAAGTGGTGTATTTGCAGAATGGCAAATTTTCTGGGAACACAATATGGCCTACTTTGTGGTGTCTTTTCCAGGAAAAGGAAGAAGAGATGGTAATGTGTGCATGGCGATGAATAAATGTTTCTATGTGTGTGAATGCTAAAGTAAAATTTAATTTCCCTTTGTTTGTGTACCCAATGTAGCAATCACTTGATTGCTGTGAGTTTTCTGGCCTGTATGGCCATGTTCCAGAAGCATTCTCTCCTGAGGTTTCACCCACATCTATGGCAGGCATCCTCAGAGGTTGAGGGGTCTAAGTGAGGTTTATATGTCTGTGGAATGTTCAGGGTGGGAGAAAGAACTCTTGTCTGTTTGAGGCAAGTGTGAATGTTGCAATTTGCCACCTTGATCAGCATTTAATGGCCCTGTAGCTTCAAAACCTGGCTAGCTGCTGCCTGGGGAATCCTTTGTTTGATTATTTTGATTTTTAGGGAGGATTCGAGCTTGATTTATTCTAGAACCTGTTTACGGCTCATTTTTGACATCCATGCCACCCATAGAACTCTCTTCTAGTATCATGTTTCAAAACAGTCAGCTTTTCATCAGCTTTTTTCATTATCAAGCTTTCAGAGCTATACAGAGAAATTGGAAATACAAAAGCATGGATGATCTAGACTTACAATGAACTTTTTATATTTAAAGAAGCTTACAAGTTCATTCATAGCTGCACTTCCAGGTTGTAGTCTTATTTTGATTGATCACTGAGCTAAGGCATAGATGATAACAGTTTTGAAAGACTCCCTCCATCCCAAGTGCCACTGCAGAGGGTGAGGAGAAGAGGTAGGCACCACATCGTCATTTCTAGGCCTAGGAGGAGATGAAAGGTCCTCCCCTCCATTCCAATTGCCACTGTCCCAGTCTTGGAACATGCAACATCCCCTTCCACACTGCTATTCCCCTTATGTTGTGCCCTTAATTAGATTGTAACCATGAAAGCAGGAAGCTCTTTCATTCTTTTATTTGGAAATCACCATATATAGTAATAGAGTGATACCTTGACTCAAGAGTTTAATTTGTTCCATGCTTGAGTTCTTAACTCAGGAAGAGCTCTTATCTCAAAGAAAATTTTCCCATTGAAATGCATTGCAAAGCTCTTAATCTGTTCCGGCCCCCTGAGAGTATAAATGCACATTCACATGGAACAATAAAAAGGAAAGATCAACTTTTAAATAATAGTGTCATGAATACTTTTTAAACATTTAAAACATTCTTTTACTCTGCTTACAGTGAGAATATATTAGGCACTTTACAGGGAAAGAAGTTAGACACACATTCTATAACTACATTGGTTACACAAAGGAAATATTACATTTTACTCAGCATTCACACACATATACACATTCATGCATATATTACCATCCCTTCTTCTGTCTCATAGAGAAGAGAACTGAATGTGGGTCAGATTTCATTCCTTGCAAATCTGCCATTCTATCATACACCACCTTTCTCTGTCTCTTGGAGAAAGAGGCAGGTGACCATACCCTGCTCTCTGCATTACTTTTGAAAAGTATTTCTTCTTGTTATTGTTCCAAACTTTAAATGACTGACAAGTTGTTTTTCCAGATAAACGTGCTGACTTTCCATTGGTTCCAGACAGATGTTGGGTTTTCTTCCTTAAGTTATATTGGTTTTCCTTCTTAACATGTTGACTTAAAGAATCATTGTCTCTGGTCATGTAAATATGTTGTTTTCAACCACGGTTAAACATTGTCTCTGATCATGTCAGCAGTTTAGTAATTTTTCCTTCATCCTCCTTTTGCAGTTTTTCATAATTCATTCTTCTTAGGATGGCATTTTCAGTCTTTGCCAGACCCCAGTTATACACCTTTCATACAATTTCATTCAATCCACACATCATATTTATCACAATAGAAGCACAAAGTTGTGGCACAATGGTAGAAGCACAAAGTTGTGGCAAGGAAGCATGAAGTGAAAAGTCAGAAGGTTAATTTTCTTCCTGTTGCACTCATTCCAGCCTCTTTCCCTCTCTTGCTCTCTCTCCCCCTCTTTTTTCATGAAGTCAAACACACCAGGAATAAAAACCACATAAAATCAATTAACCCAAAGTTCCTTAAAAGCTGACAAGAGCAAAGCAGTCAGCAATATCCCAAACCAGACAAGAGCAAAGTGTATGATAATTCTCTCAAAGCATAGAAAAGCACAAGGACAGAGACATAGAGGCTGCCCCTTGAAACCATAAAGTCCTCTACTTTCACACTAGCTCTCAACTCAAATTGCTCCTCTTATATCAAGGCAAAACCTGGGTCAAGCAACAGATCTTAACTCAAAACATCCTTAAGTTGGGACTCCCTTAAGTAGAGGCTCCATTGTACTGATAAATCATCATATCACACTGATATGAACACAAACACTGATTTATGTTAAATTACCTTTGCAGAAGTCAGTGTTTTTTACAGAGAAAGAAAATACCAATTATTTTTGACAGATTTCTCAGCAGAGAAAATAGGTCTTTACTTAAGCTCACAAGATATAACATGCATACATATATAGACATATATAGACATGTATTCCGATATTTTCTACTGATCCTTGGTGACCATGATGATGCCCATGGGATATTACTATGTTCCTGGGGCATGCTAGCATAGGTACCCTAAATACAAACAGAAGCTTATTCTTTGTTTCATCCAATCTTTTTCTTGGAAGTTGTGGAGTCAAAGCAGAATTGTTACCACTGTGGAGGCTCTCAATCATTACATTTTCTAAAAGCAAAAATGAAGGCTTAACACAGCTTGATGTGTTAAGGATTTGACTTCAAAGAGTTTTGTCATCACCAACATTATGCAGCTGCCACCTGTTCTTGATTAAAACTCATTATCCGATTATTCTCTCTGCTGTCTCCAGTATTTCAGGGACACTTATCATTTTGGTAATCTAAGCACCAAGTCAACATGATAAATAAACAATCATATAATGATCTGCACTGTCAGATCTCACATCTTTATTGACTGGAATAGGCTAAATAGGCATTGGTGTGCCCGATTTGGAAGATACTGATGTGCTGGGAGAAAGAACTAATATTGTTGACAGTGTTGTTCAATTTATAATATAGCAATATGAAAGAACTTCTCAAAGCTACTTTGGATATAAAGCTTTAAAGTGAAAGAATGTTCCAGCAAGACACTATATTTGCATCTGGAAGCATTTAAGAACCAATATCTATTTTAGAAATAGTATGCGTGAAATATACAGCCTACCAGTTCAGAATTTTTCATTATTATTATTATTATTATTATTATTATTATTATTATTATTAGATTCATTTATACCCCACCTTTCTCACCCCTGTAGGAGACTCAAGGTGGCTTACAACTCTGGAAAGATAGCCATAAAACCATGTTGTTATGTTTCTTCAAGTTGTCTATTTATGGTAATGAGCTTGTTGAGTTTTCTTGTATAGATTTCTTCAGAGATTGTCTTCCTATAAGGATGAGAAAGTGTAACTTACCCAAGCCTACCTAGTGAGCTTCCATGGTTGAGCAGGCATTCAAACATGATGTTATGGGGTCCCAACAGAACATTCAAAAGTGTTATAGGTCTCTCACAAATCACATGCTTTGTGGTAATTAACCTCAGAGTCCATGGAGTTCACAACAGTGTCATGCATGATGGCATCCTAATTCTCATTTTGTACATTTGATTTCTAATTGTAGCTCATGTTCGGCTGAATGTATAAAGATTTACTCTCCACCTTTAAAAGTCCCTGTATTTAATGCCAGAAATACCATTTCCAGCCTTGAGGTGGCAGACATCTCTAATCAGTATTGGTTTCCAGCCAGTACAGTTTGAAGACAATTTCTATGGGACAGCACATGGGGAGAGGAATGCAAAGTTGTGCCATGGGTCTAGGAGTCACAGCAATTTTTACTTTCCTTAGATTGGATGGATAAAACATGCCCAACTCTGTGTGTAGATATTTTTAAAATGCTTTCTCATATAAACACAACAGAGATGACAACCACTGCCCATGGAAAACAGATACTTTATGAAGAAGTATTTAAAAACAGCCATCTTCCTCTTGAGGTTATTTTCAACAGACTGATAAAACACATGACTTGTTGCCTACTAGGATCAACCCTGAATTGTGATTGTGTTCATTTTTCTCAGTGAAAGGTGACATTTCAGGGAGTACGGATTCTTCTTACAGAGTCACACTGCCCTAGAAAATATTACTTTTAGCAAAAAAAAAATCAAGGTCACCTCTGACTGAAAAGAAATAAAGTAAAATAAAGCTTGTGTGAAAGTCTAATAAGCAATATGTCATCTGTTGGAGGAAATCTGGAATGAAGAAAAACTGCTTTGAAGCAGGAAGAATAAGAGTGTGTGGGGGTGTTGGTGGAATAACAGTGCACTTAAACAAAGCTACGGTAATATCACTGTTGGAATTGTTGTAACACTGCAGAGATATATAACAAATCAGGATATCCATTTGTGACCTCCAGTAGCTAAAGCTTGGGAAGCTTTTTAGACCGTTTATTACAGCTGTAGTCCAAGACCTCCAAAGTAGTTGAATGCCATTGTAATCAACAATGTTTAAAGTAACACTTTGCCTCACAAGCTCAAGGAATGTAGGATAACCATGCAAGTGGTTGCCCAACAGAAACCAAAACCCTTTTGATTCTCAGGGAGAATTCAAAGCAACCCAGGACTTTGGTTGGATCTACACTGCCACATAATGAAGTTTTGGGCTGGGTCTACACTGCCATATAAAATCCAGATTATCTTCTTTGAAAGGGATTATATGGCAGTGTAGATCCAGGGCCCTTCCACACAGTCATGTAACCCATAATATCAAGGCAACACCCCCCCCCCCCACAATATTTGCTTTTAATTGGGTTGTCTGAGTCCACACTGCCACATATTCCAGTTCAAAGCAGAAAATGTGAACCCAGGCCACTTCACACAGCTGAATAAAATCCCACATTATCTGCTTTGAAATGGAATATATGGTAGTGTGAACTCAGATAACCCAGTTCAAAGTAAATATTGTGGGATTTTCTGCCTTGGTTTTCTGGGTTATATGGCTGTGTGGAAGGGCCTCCAGCCTTAGAATGCAGATTAACTGCATGTAACTGAATTTATATGAGTCTCCACTGTGATATAATCCTGTTCGATGCAGTTAATATTCATTCATAAACTGGATTATATGGTAGTGTAGATGGGACCTTAGTTTATGTGATTTAAAACCACATTAAAGTGGCCTTGGTTCACATTAACCAGAATAAGGTCAATGTGTTGTTTAGCTACCACAGAACTTTAGGTAAGTGATTAGTGTAGATATGTCCCTGATGCTCTGTTTTAATTAAACATGAGAGAAGGAGAAGCCTGCTACCCCACCCATCTCCATTTCAGCTTTTATGGATGGAATTACAAAGTTATATATCTGTTTGACACTGATGGCCTTGGAAGGAAGTAGGCCCATGTAGGCAGGGACGTTGACTGAAGTGTTCTTGCCCTCCTCGTCCCTGAGTCAGAATGCAGAAATATTAATTTGTACAAACTATGGGTGACTCTACATTGTTGGATTACTGCAGTTTGACACCACCTGAATTGACAGGGCTCAGTGCTATGGAATTCTTGGAGTTGTAGCTTTACAAGATCTTTAACCTTTTCTGCCCAAGAATGTTGATGCCTCCTCAAACCAAAACTCCCAAGATTCAATTTGAAACCTCTTGAATTGCCATGGCTCAATGCTATAAAATTCTGGGAATGTAGCTTGTGGAGGCAACAACACTCTTAGGCAGAGAAGTCTAAAGCCATTGTAAAAACTATGGGTGCATCTAACTGTAAGTTTCACCCTGTTTGACACCACTTGAACTGACATACCATATTTCATTAATTCTAAGATGCAATTGATCCCAACACATACACTTAATGTCAGTACTATCACCAGTATCTATCTATCTATCATCTATCTATCTATCTATCTATCTATCTATCTATCTATCTATCTATCTATCTATCCCTCTACTCTAAGACACACCCCATTTTTCAAGATGTTTATATGGGGAAAAGGTGACTCTTAGAACTGATTAAATACACAATGATATTGAATGCTGGATTTCTGGTTTTTCTACAATGTAGATGCACTTTTAGCATCTGAGGGGAGACAACCAACCAGGGAGAAGGTCAAAGGGTTAATTTTGGTTTGTTAGCTCTCAACCTCTGTGCTTCCTGCTTTCTCACACAGCCCAGTTTAAGCTCTCTTCAGAAAGGATTTATGCAATGATTTATGCGGCAAGAAGTCAGGCTAAGTAATCTTCCTTCCATCGCAAAAAAAAGGAAAGAAAAAGGATTTACTATGTGCTTACCACTGGATATCCTTTTTAAGAGACATGTGATAATGTCCTAAAATTGTAATAACCAGAATCTGAATTTCTGTTCAGCTTTGGAAACTCACTGAGAGACCTTGGGCAATTCACACTCCCAGCCTTGGGGAAATGCAATAGGGACTCCACCCTATTCAACACTTGCTAAGAAAATGCTGTGATAGGCTCACTTAGGATCACCATAATTTTGAAATGACTGGAAGACAAACACCAACACAATCTAATACTGAAACATATATTGATCTTAATCAACTACAGAACTGAATAATTTTGAGAAAAAGTTTTACTACTTCAGTTTTTTGAGTTAAAAACACAGCTTTTGGGAGGATTAAAATAAAAAGGCTACATTTTATGGGTATGGTTGGATTACAATAACATTTGGAAAACAAAAAATCTAACACTATACAAATATAGTTGAATCCAATTAACAAACATGGATAAATAATACCAAAGAGTCCAGATAATTGGGTGCAGAAGACAGGGAGTGAATAGACTAGGGACGCTAGTGGTAATTCATTAGAAAGAGAAGCATTGTTATTGGTGGGTCATCAGTAATTGGTTTTTTTTTTTTTTGGCTATATTCACATATGATTTTTTAAACTGAAAGTATTTGTCTTTTAGTACCAGGCACCAGTCAGATCAAACAACAAAGAATCCAAAGGTTATACATTTTTGTTCTCTAAGGAAGTATGTTTTGATTTTAAATTTGATAGGGAAAACAATATCACAACGAATACTATTTTGTTTTATTATACAATACACTGAATATTCTTCTTGACTGGCTTAAGTACCTCAAGACACCCAGAGGAGATTAAATTGTATTCCTCCAGATAATGCCTTTATACAAGTAGAAGATAGAGCAATTAATCAGAGATAAATCCAAGAGCACATAAATCCCCTACTTCAAAACACACAAAACAAAAGAACCTACAAATAATATGTTCTGGATTTGCAAGAATAATGGCGTGATTTTCTCTCCCATATCTATGTAAGTCCCAAAGGTATTTGTGTAATAAGTAATTCAGACAGTGAATGCCACTGAAACAGTTGTAGCTTCTAAAAGAGATGAAGATCTTACCAAAGGGGCTTACTGCAAGATCCAAAATACATTTAAAAGTCTGCCTTACCAGAAAGTGGAAGCACAAACAGCTGAAGATGGAGACTTCTAAGCCCAGAAATCCTTCTAAACCAAATTCCATCTCTCTCAGCACCCTGAAAAGGAGTAAAAAGTGATTTATTAAAGAAGCTGAATACATTTTTTCTTAGAATTCAGGTGGAGTTCACAACTTTCCCTAATGTATGACAAGGCTACAGCTATAATTCCCTCTTGCCTGACTGTTCCTTTTAACATTTAATTCTAAGTTTCTGCAGCATGTAGTTCCCTGAGTTTTATTGCTTGCATTTTTAACTTTTTGCTTTGCACCTCTCTTGCTGCTCTTATCTGTGAGCTGCTCAGCACCTAAAGTTATATGTTTGATAGAAAGAGATTGCTTGCTTCTTAGTAAACAATGGTATATTTCACAGCAATGGTTCCTGCTTGGCCAGTTTAAATCTGGTCTCCTTTCACTCTTCTTTTCTCCTTTCACTTGTCTCCCCTTTCTATTCAACTTCTAGGCTATGGGCATTTTGAAAATTCCAGTACAAATAAATGAATCTCTCTTGCCTGGTCCTTTGTCTCTCAGATTCATGTTCTCTTGAAGAGGAACTGCTACAGAGAAGATCATAAATCGTGCCTGTAGCTTTTGCTCATTGGGGTTCTATCCTCTAGCCCAGTAAAATATTTCGGTTTGTTTATATGCTGTTTACATGCTTTGATTCAAAAGATGTTCCCTCGAGCATTGTCTTCACGTAATTCTTACCAATTAGGAATGAAAAACATATGTGCACATTTTTCTTTCTTATTTTTGTGCAGTTTTTGTAGCCTTGGTGTCTTAAACATCTTAGAACTTTTAAATGGCAGTTCTTTACAGGAAAGATTAGACAAAAGATTGAATTTCTCACAAAGTATTTTTTTTCTGTTTGAAATCTTCAGAAAAAATCACTAAATGTGAAAAATCCAAACTACACAAACACTTTTGCATTTTTACCTGTCATGTTGACACCATCTAATATTTTCTATATATGAAAGAATGATTTACAGTACAATCCTGAATCTGTGGGACTGGTATCTGCAATTTTATTACTCATATTGGTGAAATATGTCTTCTCTAGCCATTTTCTAGGTTCACTAGCAATTCTGTGGTATGTTTCCACTAGAAGTTGATTATAAACTTGCAATCTCTAGGCATTTTCCACTTTTTTCAGTTCAACTATGATATTCTTATGTTAGAAGTCAATGGCTGAGCAGTTTTGAGTTGTCAGAGGTCTATTAAATCCCACCGTCCCGGATGGGAACCCTGACAACTTGATGGCTTGCTGTGAAGCATTTGCTCAGTTCTTTGCAGACAAAGTCACTTTGATTCATTCTGGCCGGGACACCATGTTAACAGCAGTCTCTGAGGATGTAACACGAGCACCTGCTTGTCCGATTTTGATGGATTCATTTCAATTGGTGAAATCCGAGGATGTGGACAAGATACTTGGAGGAATGAGGGCAACCACATGCATCCTAGACCCCTGCCCATCCTGGCTTCTAAAGGAGGCCAGAGTGGGATTGACCAAGTGGGTGAAAATGGTGGTTAATGCCTCCCTTCGGGAAGGCAACATTCCAGAGAGCTTAAAACAAGCTGTAATAAAACTGCTGTTGAAAAATCATCACTGGACCACACTCAATTCGTCAACTATTGGTCTGTTTCC
Organism: Anolis sagrei; assembly: GCF_037176765.1. Classification (NCBI taxonomy): domain Eukaryota; kingdom Metazoa; phylum Chordata; class Lepidosauria; order Squamata; family Anolidae; genus Anolis; species Anolis sagrei. The sequence continues at coordinate 26,519,427 of NC_090024.1, forward strand.
AATCTCCCCTTCTTGGGCAAAGTCCTGGAATGTATGGTGGCCTCACAACTCCAGGTATTCTTGAAAGACACGGATGATCTGGATCCAGCACAGTCTGGCTTTAGGCTGGGACATGGTACCGAGACAACCTTGGTCACCTTAGTTGATGATCTTCACCAGCAGCTAGACAGGGGAGTGTGTTCCTGTTGGTTCTGCTGGACCTCTCAGCGGCCTTTGATACCATGGTATCCTTCTGGGACACCTCGCAGGAATGGACCTTGGAGACACTGTTTTCCAGTGGCTCAGGTCCTTCCTAGAGGATCGCACCCAGAAGGTGTTGTTGAGGGACAACTGCTCGACCTCACAACCATTGTCTTGTGGGGTCCTGCAGGGTTCTATATTGTCCCCCATGCTGTTTAACATGGGGGACAATAACATGGGGGACAATCTATGAAGCCTCTGGGGGAGATCATCCAGAGTTTCGGGGTGCAGTGTTATCTGTACGCAGATGATGTCCAACTCTGTCACTCCTTCCCACCTACTACTAAGGAAGTTGTTCAGGTCCTGAACCGGTGCTTGGCTGCTGTGTCGGACTGGATGAGGGCTAGCAAATTGAAATTGAATCCAGACAAGACAGAGGTACTCCTGGTCAGTGGAAACGCTGAACAGGGCATAGGGTTACAGCCTGTGTTGGATGGGGTTACACTCCCCCTGAAGACAGAGGTTCGCAGCTTGGGTGTGATCCTGGATTCATCGCTGAGCCTGGATCCCCTGGTTTCAGTGGTGATCAGGGGAGCATTTGCACAACTAAAACTTGGCTGCTGCGTCGGAGTGGATGAGGACTAACACATTGAAATTGAACCCAGGCAAGACAGAGGTACTCCTGGTCAGTCAAAAGGCTGAACAGGGCATAGGGTTACAGCCTGTGTTGGATGGGGTTACACTCCCCCTGAAGACGCAGGTTTGCAGCTTGAGTGTGATCCTGGATTCATCGCTGAGCCTGGATCCCAAGGTTTCGGTGGTGACCAGGGGAGCATTTGCACAACTAAAACTTTTTTTGAAATATTTTTATTGGTTTATAGTAAAGATACATGGAAAGTGGGGGAATATTTCAAAGAAGATAGTAAAAGTTGGAAAGAAAGTATATGATTGTAACTTCTATGTATACATGTCCTTGCAGTCCCATCTGTGAAATGGACTGGGGAAAAAAGAGGGGGGGAAAAGAAAAGAAAAGGGAGGGGGGCATAAAAAACAAAGAAGAGGAAAAAAGAGAAACAAAAAAATTGTGGGCTTCCTTCTATTCATTGCAGATCTTTCATTTATTGGCACAGAAAGATGTCTGATGATAGCTTCCTGGTTTTGCTGTTTGTTATATTCTTTTTAATCAAATGGTCTCTATTTTTTGTTCTTTGGAAAAAAAATTGACCATGTCCCAATTTGTAGATTTCTTTGGGGTTCCTTCATTTGGATAGTTCATCCATATTCATCATCTCTAATATCTTATTTTGCCAGTCTTCTCTTGTTGGTATTTCCTTCTGTCTCCACTTTTGGGCAAACACCATTCTAGCTGCGGAAGATAGATAGTTAAAAATTTTGTCCATATTTTTATCATTTTCAAAGTCCAGCATTCCCAGCAGGAAGGCCATGTATAAATATGTGAGAGAAAGCCATAGAGAGGAGGGAGCAAGCTTGTTTTCTGCTTCCTTGCAGACTAGGACACGGAACAATGGCTTCAAACTACAAGAGAGGAGATTCCATCTGAACATTAGGAAGAACTTCCTGACTGTGAGAGCCGTTCAGCAGTGGAACTCTCTGCCCCAGAGTGTGGTGGAGGCTTCTTCTTTGGAAGCATTTAAGCAGAGGCTGGATGGCCATCTGTCAGGGGTGATTTGAATGCAATATTCCTGCTTCTTGGCAGGGGGTTGGACTGGATGGCCCATGAGGTCTCTTCCAACTCTTTGATTCTATGATTCTATGATTCTTTTTTAAATTGTGTTTTCAAATTTTTTTGGATATCCTTATGTACCATGTTCCAAAAGTCTTTGGCCTTTGGGCATGACCACCATAGGTAGAAAAAAGACCCTATTTGTTGTTCACATTTCCAGCATTTGTTTGAAACCTCTTTGTGAAATTTGGAAAAATTTTGAGGTGTAATATACCATCTATGAATCATTTTAAAGAGATTTTCTAACTAAAACTTGTGTGCCAGCTGCATCCGTACCTTGGGAAGTCTGACTTGGCCACGGTAGTCCATGCTCTGGTTACATCCCGTATAGATTACTGCAATGTGCTCTATGTGGGGTTGCCTTTGAAAACGGCCCAGAAGCTCCAAATGGTCTAGCGTGCGGCAGCCAGGTTGCTAACAGGAGCGGCGCTCAGGGAGCACACAACTCCTCTGTTACATCAGCTCCACTGGCTGCCAGTTTGATAGCGGGCACAATTCAAAGTACTGGGTTTAGCCTATAAAGCCCTAAACGGCTCTGGCCCAGCTTATCTATCCGAACGCATCTCTTCCTATGAACCCACTAGGAATTTGAGATCATCGGAGGAGGCCCTGCTCTCGATCCCGCCTGCTTCGCAAGCACATTTCGCGGGGACGAGAGACAGGCCCTTCTCTGTGGTGGCCCCTCAGCTGTGGAACTCCCTACCTAGGGATATTAGATCGGCCCCCTCCTTCCTGACCTTTTGAAAAAGAGTAAAAACTTGGCTCTTTGAGCAAGCATTCGGAACCTCAGGATAAATAGACAAAACTTGAATCGGAAAATGACCCAGGAACGGCCAGGCAATGGAACGGATGAGGATTTGAATGAGAGGACATAGTTTTTAAATTTTTATTATTCATTGTCTTTATCTTTAAATGTATGGTAATGTTTATTTTTGCTTTATCAATGTATGTACTTTATGGCATTGAATTGTGCCAACTGTGTATGCTGCCCTGAGTCGCCTTCGGGCTGATATGGGCGGGATAGAAATAATGTAAATAAATAAATAAATAAAATCACTATTGTCTGTGGTTTAATGTACTCACACAAAATCCTGAACATATCCCCCATAGATGCAGGGGTCATATTGTAGGGGAAAATTTACATTCCTAAGCAAAGATGCTATGAAGTGTTTCTGTGATGACTCTGAAACCTTGCCACTTTGGTTTAGTGGATCCCCCCCCCCTTTGGGCAACTACTCTACCCACAAATCTTGTGCATATTTATGCCACAGTCAAGATATGGATGCCTTTTTGTTGTTTTTCACTGCAAGTTCCATAATTCATTTCATTTACTATGCAAACTAGATCTAATAGGACTTAGAAGTCTCAATGTTTATGCTTTTAACCGTTATAATTGCTGTTGTATTTTATTATGTGGCATTGAATTGTTGCCAATTGGAAGCCACCCTGAATCCCCCTAGGGGTTGAGAAGGGCAGGGTAAAAATGTTCAAATAAATAAATAAATAAATAAATAAATAAATAAATAAATAAAGACATTGCAGGCCATAGCTATCACAGTTTACATAGTCATTCAACTTGAGATGAAAGTAGATCATTCAGATACTCTGAATGCCATAGTTTCATTCATAGAACTGCAACATGTGCCCCTTTATTTTAGAAGATAGCCTTCTCCCAAGTATAGTTGAAAACACTTGTCAGCAAACATATCTAAATTGCACCATTAGGCTGTAATCCTGAATACAGTTACTTCACAGTAACTCTCATCAATCTCTGAGGGATATATGACTGAGAAGACTGTACTCAAAGATGTTTTCCTCCTACTTTATTGCAGTAAATTGTAAAAGAACAAAAACCAAAGCTCAAATGAATCTTTAATTGCCTTACTCTAGTTGAAAACAACTAGATGTCTGTAGGCAATGGCACAATGAATAATTTCATGGCCTGGTTGTTTTAAAGATGAGAAGGAATGTGCCACAAATTTAAAAAAAATTTAAATCATAATGTTGGATGAAGATGTTTGGTTGTGTGTGTATAAATACATGAAAAAAAAATATGAATCTGAAAAAATGAGTTGATAATTTCACATGTTTTTCCTGGAAAGCTGCAAATCAAAGCATCTAGTCTGAACTTCATCACTGTCATAATCATCAACAGATGTTGAAAGTTAAGTTTTATTGTACAAAAGGAAGGAAGGGGAAATACATTAGACTCATTTTGTCCTTCATCTGAATTTTTCAACTGCAAGGTCTTTACATCCCAAATATGAAGAAATTTGAAAATGTTCATGTTCTTCAAAAATTAATGGGAAAAAGTTCTGTATATTTTGCAGAATCCAAATCTAATAGGCACAGTTATTCCCTGGGTAGAGAGTCCCATGGTGTGCTCTCTTATGTGTATGTTTTATAAGCATGAAAACCTGCGACAGCAAAGAGGAAACAGCTCTAATTCACACAAAAAAAACCATAGTCAGTTACATAAACATTCACACACACATTGCAGGAAATTCCATTTAACATCTCTACATTCTGAATTGTTAGTAAATTTCTTTACTCTCATACAATTGATAGGCTTTTAAAGTGCGCCTTTTCAAATCATTTGCTTGCACTTTGAAAATGAAACTATGACTTCCAAAATTAATATTGTTGACATTATTTTATTATCTTAAACTGAAATATACCACAATGTATTCATCACACCTATTCTTCAAGCAAAGATGTTGCAGAAAGTATTCTAGGCAATGACGATGGTAGGGGTCCTATATACTTAATGTTTTATAAAAATATTACAACATAATTATCTTCCAGTATGAGTTTTCCTCAGTTCTAAGATCTTGAAGGAAGACCTTTCTCTCATTCCTACCATATGTTCAGGAACCTTTGGTGGAAATCCGGGAGAGGGCCTTCTCAACAGCTGCTCCTAACCCTTGAAAATCCATTTCTTGGAAAGCTTGATTTGGCCCTTGTTTTTTCTCATTCCTCCAGCAAATTAACTTTGTTAAATTCATTTTTGTACACTTTTATATTACATTTTTATATTTATTATGTTATATAGTTTTAATTTTATAGATTGTTCAATACCTTTAAATTGAATATAAAAAACACAAACATTACTGATTTCTTGTGGTTTCAATAAGGGAAGGAAGCGTCTTCCAATTTTCAAAATTCAGGCATGACATTTAACATTGGATGGTCTCTACATTTAATGTTGGAGGGACATTTGCTGGAAACAAGGAAAGATACTATCAGTGTTGATCCTTCAAAAATGCAAAAATGCCTCCTTAAAAACTCAAAACTTGCTCTAGCCAGTGTGAAGCTTAACATCTACTTTACAAGTAAAGAACAGAGTCTTTAGGAAGTCTTCTTTGCTTTCAAGTATAGAGAAGCTTTTAGATGGCAGACCAGGTAAAGACAGGTCAATGGAAGTGAACTCTCAGGAAATAAAGTCTATTTCAGATGGTCTCATATCTGAACATCTAACACATCTGAAACACTGCATGATTCAACTGTAGTCTGCAGGAAGCCCATGTACTAAAAGTTGCTTGCATAGATGACTATGTGTTTGTATGATAAGGAAACCTATGGTTTCTTCCTTATTTTCTTGTAAAAATGTTTTCTTTACATACTCATATATTGAAAAAAATATAGTGAAAAGCAAAGGACAGTTAATAATTCCTGACACGTGGTTATGTTACTGTTGGAGACACATTAAGAAAATGGTATTAGAAAGCCTTACCGTAATTCAGTTGAGAATAGTACAGAACCTTATGTACCATACTGATAATTCAGTGGTCAAACTGTGGGCTGATAAAATTGAAAGCTATATCATCATCAAACCAATATATTCTCTGAATCACTTGATACACAGAATCCAGTTGCTTTAAATTAAATAAATATCAGCCATCTAAGGGTTGTAGAAAGATAACAGCAGTGAAGTAATTTAAAAATAAATGAAGTTGACAGGAAACTAGGAACAAAATGGAATAGACAATATAATATTAATTAAAATATTCTCCAGTAGATTAGGTGGTGGCAATCAATGGTCCTATGATAATGGAGCAGCAAATAAGCTCTGGGATTTAATATAAGCTTTGAAGGAGCCATCCAAGTTGCTGAACCTTTCTGGGGAACAAAAAGGCTGGGATTGTTCCCTTAAACTTTGGGCTAAAACATGGGATGGATTCATTGTGCTCTTGATTTAAAGTCACTGGCTACCATTATAGGTCCAAATTGGAGTGCTTTAGGTCTCAATAACATCCATGATTTTTCACCCCCCCCCCCCAAAAAAAACAACAACAAGTATATAGCAGTCCACTAAGTTACAAACATCTTACTTACATCTGACGTTTCATTACAAATGTGGGTGAGGCAACAGAAATTGAGAGAAATCTACCCCTGATAAGGGGATTTCAGTCCTGGCAAATGTGATCACTGAAGTTTTATCACCAATCCTTGTAGCCACAACAATTCCAATTTTATGAAATCCAATTATCATAGGGCGAGAAACTAAGGTGAAATCTTCTGAACAGAGGCACAGAGAGCAAAACAACCACCACAGGGATGTTAATCATTCCCTGTGCTACCTAAAGCATACACACACGCACATGCACACACGCACGTGCACACATATTTGGCTACAGTTACACAAAAACTGTTCTGACTTACATACAGACCTACATAACCTATCTTGATCGTTACTTGGAGACTGTCTGTATTCACTTTTGTTGATTCACATATCATTCCTACATTAAACTAATACGTGGGAAGAGACACAATGTACATGGCTTTTAAATCTTGCCTAAAATTTGACTTAACCTTTGTTCAGAAGGACCACTCTTGCATTACATCAGTGCAACATTAAAGCACTATCATGCCACCATCAATTTTTCTATATCATTTTTTTTCTTTCCTATTTGGAAAATCAATTGTATTTTAAAAACAGAAAAAAGTCAGAGGAGATTTCATTATCTAGAAAATTACATGTTGGGTTCACTTCTTTTCCTTTTCTTTGTAATATGACTATGGATGAGAAAATAGTCTTCCAACTCTAGGATTATAAGGGTTTTTTTTAATTGACTAAAAATACCGAATTTGAAAATGTTGCTTGTAAACAAACTGTAAGGATCAGGTTGTGCTCTTCTCTTGAAAAATATCAGTCAGAATAATTATAGCTGTCTGTTCTGCATATCATAGGATCTATGGTAGTTCAAAAGCAATATGGTGAATATAACATTTTCTAAAGGAAGGTATTGGAGAAATTCTCGTTATGGCTCATTAATTTCAGCTGCCTTTTAAATGCAGTCATTCTTCAGGCTGTGAAACCCAGTGACCCAATCAGAGACGATGCTGAATGGAGAAGCCCAAGTGTCATTTCCTCTTCTTAAATGACACATTATACAATCAATATGAATCAAATGGAAACCAAATAACACAAAATTATTTTTCTTTTCCAGAATAGCTGTATTTGGTTATTTAGTCTCCCAGAAAAACTAGTGTTTTTTTAAAAAAAAATCAGTTCTGTAACAATAGAGCATTTGTTAAACCTTTAAAATCTTACCTCAATTTCATCATTGTATGATATGTGTAGTGATAGAACAAATATCTTAAAATAAGGTAATCCATGCGAAACAGATTTACTTAGTGTAATCCCATCCATGTCTGTGTAAAATAAGTTGCACAGAATTCAGTATGGCTACTGCCTATTCATATCATATAAAAGAAGTAAATGTATCCCTCATTGCCATCCAACCCACCAAAATAAGGAACTGACATAAAAGATATGGGTTCAAATATGGGCAACGTTATTAAATGTTGCCTAATTAAAACTTTGTAACTTTAAGCTAACTCTAAAGTGGATAATGAATTTGGTGTGACATAAAGTCCAGGGAGTAGTTTTTTCCTACCTACCTCTTGGCTGAATTTGGGCAAAACACCAGGTCCACAGCTAAACTAAACCTAGATGAACTAAAGGAAATTGTGGCAGAGAGTTCTGCCCCAAGGATAGATTGAAGTCATAGTCTCACTTTCCTAGGCCATTATTATTCCCCCTCACAGAGGTTGTTTTAACCATAGTTGAGGGTATCCATTTCTGACCTACACACAAATTAGGTGACTTCGGTGTACACCAAAGATCTCAGTCCCTTACTGTTTTCGTTATAGCCTATTTAAGTGACTGCACCTCCCAATATGCCATTTAAACAGGTAAAAAACCCCTCCTACAACATAAGAGCCCCCTCCTACCTACCCTACCCTGCCCGAATAAGCTACCAAACTGTTCTAATGTTAGTGGTGAGTGGGTTTATTGATGTCTTCTGAGTGAATAAAGAGGGGGCAGGCTTCTCCAGCAAAGCTTCGCCCCTGCAAGAACTCCCTTTCAGAGGGAGGTGGCAAAGTCACTTCTCCCCAGCTCCTTGGGGGGGGGGGGAGTTGATCAACATAACATAATGTAATGTGGCTGTAATGTAACATAGTTATATCTTTCCTATTAGAATAAGAATCAAACAAGTTTTTGTAGCTACATAAAACTCTACAGGAGCGGCTTAGGGAACTGGGCATGTTTAGCCTGAAGAAGAGAAGGCTGAGAGGAGATATGATAGCCATGTATAAATATGTGAGAGGAAGCCACAGGGAGGAGGGAGCAAGCTTGTTTTCTGCTTCCTTGGAGACTAGGACGCGGAACAATGGCTTCAAACTACAAGAGAGGAGATTCCATCTGAACATTAGGAAGAACTTCCTGACTGTGAGAGCCGTTCAGCAGTGGAACTCTCTGCCCCAGAGTGTGGTGGAGGCTCCTTCTTTGGAAGCTTTTAAGCAGAGGCTGGATGGCCATTTGTCAGGGGTGATTTGAATGCAATATTCCTGCTTCTTGGCAGGGGGTTGGACTGGATGGCCCATGAGGTCTCTTCCAACTCTTTGATTCTATGATTCTATGATTCTACAGAAAAGACCTCAGATGCCTCTACAGTGTAGAAGTGATGCAGTTTCTTGCCACTAACTGTTATTGCTCAATACTATGGAACGGGGGAGTTGTACTTTTACAGGGTCTTTCGCCCTCTCTGCCGAAAAATGCTGTTCTCTCACCAAAGTACAAATCCCACGATTCCATAAGTATTAAGCCTTGGCAGTTAAAGGGGTATCAAATATTAAACTGCCTTAATTCTACAGTGCAGATGCACCCCATGTCTCCTTAAATTGTATGGTAGATCCTTCTGGAATGCTAGTTTTCATTATTCTAATACCTTCTGTTCAAACAATGACAACCTCAACTTGTGACTGATTGAATATGAAGGATACTTTTATGTAGTTCACAATTAACTAGTAGTGAACTAAGGGAAAGGGTTAACACGAACACTGCAAAAGCTGCCTTATTAGCATGTTGAGGTCCTTTGGACTTAATAATGCAAGAAAGAAAATTTTAAAAACTCATAATCTTTTTTAAATCTATTGATGCTTGGTACCCAAAAAATAAAATATCACAGAGAGAAAAAAATACTTCCAATTCAATGAGCATATTGTATAGGTGGTCTCTTTCTGAACATAACCAGCTTTGAAAATTCCCAGGAAAGATAACACTGAAGTAAATAATTCCAAGATTAAGAATCTCTTTGGACATCATTTATTTTATCCTGCAGCAAGAAAGCTACTGATGTTTTGTGCTTAAAGAAAAATGAGTGCGTGATGATGCTATAAATTCTGACAATTGAGTCAGATTTTTTCTTGGAATTGCCTTTTGTGTATAACTAAAATGATAGGTGTTGTATCCTAAAGGCATTAACATCTCTTGGAGGCAGAAAGATACAGATGCAGAGATAAGAGGAGGCCAACTCTGTTGTTGCAAGCAAAAGACATGACTAAAATTTAGTTCTGGGGGCTAAAATTGCAGCATAAAAGTGAGGGAAATTCTCCTTACATGCAAGACTAATGCTGACCTGCATTTGTGATACCAAACCAAGCATGTATTATATCAGTCCATCATTATCTGATATTTACTGTCTACGGGAATAATTAAAATCTCAGCTCAAGCTCACCATCCCAAGTACTGACTGCTGGAAACATGGGATTTTTACCCATTGTTTAACTTACCACACCTGGGTAAAATGATCTCTCTTAAAATTTCCTAGGACCTCAAGGTGATTCTATGGTATATTCACCTTGGAAGTTACCAATGTACCTCTCTAGTAATATCACAATTTCAGATAAACACAGTCCAGCTGGGATTGACATCATGTGGATATGGGGATCTTACTGTAATTCCATGTGAAAGACACCCCAGTAATAAATGATAAGGATATTAGTATAAGTAGAAGCATTCTTTTGCAGATATTCAGTTACCTAGAGGGATAGCAAATCAATTCATTGCCATGAAAATACAAAATCTGGTCTACCCTCAGTTTTACAACTGTTCTATTTTCAGCTTTTATAATTTGCGTAGGAACTTTTCTCATGCTGAACCCTAAACCAACAAGGGTTTGGCAGGGAAGAGTTCACATATCATCAGGAAGAGCTGCAGTGAGAGCTGTCATAAAACTGAGAGTAGATCCAATATCCATGGCAATGGGGTCACAAGCTATTAGAGCTTTAAAATACCCACCAGTGCCTCGAATATAGTTTGTAAGAATGGTTAGAACAGTCTTTCTTTTAATTCTAGCCTTTGTAGCACCATGTCAATATCACTGAAAACTGGTTACCACCACATTTTTTCTAGTGGGCTCATGGCAACCAGACTGATTGATAACTGGCAAATAGAGGGGGAAAACATGGAAGCAGTGACAGACTTTGTATTTCTAGGTGCAAACATTACTGCAGACGCAGACTGCAGCCAGGTAATCAGAAGATGTTTACTTCTTGGGAGGAGAGCAATGACCAAGCTCAATAAAATAGTGAAGAGTAAAGATATCACACTGGCAACATAGTTAAAGCAATGGCATTCCCCATAGTAACCTATGGATGCTAGAGCTAGACTATAAGGAAGCCTAAGTGAAGGAAAATAGATGCTTTTGAACTGTGGTGTTGGAGAAAAGTTCTGAGAGTGCCTTGGACCACCAGAAGATCCAACCAGTCCATACTCCAGGAAGTAATGCCCGGCTGCTCACTGGAAAAAGGATATTAGAAGCAAAGATGAAGCACTCTGGCCACATAATGAGAAGACAGGAAGAGGGGCCGACCAAGGGCAAGATGGATGGATGATATTCTTGAAGTTACTGGCTTGACCTTGAGGAAGCTGGGTGTGGTGATGGCCGACAGGGAGCTCTGGCATGGGCTGGTCCATGAGGTCACAAAAAGTCAGAAGCAACTGAACGAATAAACAATTTCATCTTTAAAGGCTACATGAAAGAGATGTGTAACATAAGCTTGTGTGTTCTGAGATTATATGTATCTCTTAGATTTTGCCAGTATAGATTGCTGAAAATTTTGTTTTGTTCATAAAGAAAATACTTGATTTTTTTTTTAAAAAAAGTGTAACAGAAAGTGAAATTTTCAGATTTCATCTCCACCTTGCAGTACAATTAGAGAAAATATCCCTCAGTATTAATCCCACTCCATTTAAAACACAGAATGCACCAACATCCTCTAAGAGTAGTTGAAGTAAAGAGTTGTTAAGGTACTTTCATAGAGGTCAAATGGGCTAAGCTGAAAATGAATGCTTTTTGCATGTCCCATCCCCAACATTGTTTTAAAAGTACAATCACTTCTGTTGATTTTTTTATTGATGGTTCAAAGAAAAGGGAACATCATAATCAATGCAAAGTAAGAGCTATGCCAATCCATAAATTAATGTCCTCGCATGTAATGGACTTAATTGCACCATCACTATCAGTTGTGTTCATTGCATGATCACTATGTCAAAACTGTTTGATTAAATGCCATTTTGGACAGATAGACTCCATGCTTTCTTGAAGCTGTGTTTCCATTGAAGTTTTTAATTAAGAATAGCAGATCAGAAATCAGATGGAGAATGAACAATAAATAAAGAATGAGGACTTTGGTCTTCTAGCAGAACAGCATTTGCCATAATTCTAAAAAGGTGTCTGTTCAGAGAATAGTCATAAAAATGTTTCTGATGACTCTTCACAACTTTTGTTTTTAATATGATCTTAAGGGTGGACTAGAGACTTCAGATTAATTTGATTGTCTGATTAATATACACTTTTTGTGTGTATGCCTGGTTATTCATATAATGTCCACATTCTTAAACCTGTATCTTTTCTTCCCAAAGGTCTTTATGCCAAGGGAAGAGGTGAAGCTCACGTCTCTTCATCCCACTGAACAGGTTGTAGAGGGAAGGTTCCTGTTCCAGCAGAATTCAAGAATCCCATTTGCAAAGCTAAAGAATGCAGTTTCTACCATTCAACTGTGATGAATGACTCTAGAGTTTCACTTCTCCCTATGACATGGAGCTAATTAATTTTAGGTCGGGTATGCCTCGCGTGGGACAAATGTATCAACTAAATGATGTGAGGCACACTTAAATCTTGCTAGAAAATAACAGGTCCTATTTGGAAAGCTAAAGTGCATCCCTGCATTTCGATGAGCATTGCCCTGGAGAACATCCTATATCACTATAATGGCAGAACCTTCACCCCTAAGGTAGAAATACATCACAGTGATAGCACTGGGATTGCTCACTTTGCAAAGCATGTGTGCTGGCTGCTTGCACCACATATGCCTGCTGCTTGCCTTGTCCACAAGTTTATTTTATCAATCGCAAAGACACCAGGAAACAAAAGTTCCCTTTTATAAGCATCTTCCTTACAAACAGAGATGCACCCTTATCATTTTGATTAATCATTGCTACTGCAAACAATATTTATCTGAAGGGCAGGTTGTACAGAGGCAAGCTGAAGCATGTTCAGCTTCACAGTTAGGCATTAATTATTATAATAGCTCTTGAGACCTCAGTAGGCCATTTAAAGCAAAGTCATTAAAGCTTTCATAGCATCTCTTTGGAAATATCAAGTGAATGACATTAATTATTAACTAGGTATATTAAAGAAAACCCTAGAGAAGTATAGGTAACTATTACTGCCATTTCACTTAAACTAACTGTAGTTCTGGAGGCCATCAAACTGTGAACTTCATTGGAAATCTCACCTAGCAGGAAGCAGGTATTTTAACAATAAATCCTAGTTGAAACTGGAAGAGTATAATCTTGTTCTCTATGTGTAGAAGGTAGCAAGTGAAGGGGCACCACAATGTACCAAGCCACAGCATTGTCTTCCATTCCTCCCATTAGACTTCCATTGTCTTCCACTGTATTAAAAGGAATACAGTGCCTATGAACACAGACTTTTTACAGCCCAGTGTCAGGTACTAGTACCCCAACTGGCAAGTTCAGTGGTACCCACTACTTCTAGAACAGTAGCCATAAAGCTGCGCATTCAGAAAAATATATAGCAGCGGGGCTTAGAAATTTCCATTTCACAATCTATAAGTTACAGAATCTTCTAAGCAGTATAAACTATGCCCTTGCTACCAGAGAGATTCTGGAAATCATAACTAAAAGCATCCACAAATTCTTGGTGTAAGTAGGGAGATATAGTGGTGTGCTACTTTCTCCTTTTATTAATCAATGGGACCTGGAAATAGTGGTATGTTTTCTTGTTCAAGGAGACCCGATTTCATTTATGAAATCTGTATGGGATTTTTAAAAAAATCTTTTAACTGTTCCTTATCTCATTCTGTTGCATCCTATAGTCAGGTAGGCAACTAAAGTGGGTCCAGGGATCAATTTTCAGGGCTGCATGGACTGCTTAAAATGCCATAAAAAAGAAAACTAGGAATCAATTCACCTGTGTGCAAGTCACCTGTCAATATAGGATATAATATAAAGAAAGAAGAGGGAGAAAAGGAGAGCTTCTCACTGCTGAATCGACTGGAATAGTCAACTCTCCACTCCACTCCCTCCTTTCTTACCCATATCCACCCACTGACCCCACCCTCCCACCAACCACCCAGCCCCCACTATCCTACTTTCCTACTTTCCTATATACCCGATATGTTCCCCCTATTTTAATGTATTTTGAAAAAGATCTAATAAAAATAAATTAAAAAAATATAAGGTGACCTCATGAATTCCATAGCATTTTGTTTGGAAAGGAATACAAAGAGGTGGCTGCCAATACTTTTCCCTACTGCAACTGGTGTTCCTCAATGCTTCACTAGATTTCAACCTCAAACCTGTGGCTTCTAATCAGAAATCAAGAAAGTTGCTTCCTTGAAATACAATTCACAGAATCTCCCAGCAAAAATGGCTGCTTTCCAATAATTTTTCCAAACTCTTGTTTCTAGTATAGATTCATGGAATAGTTGCTAACTTGAAAACAAATTATAATTCACAGCAAAAAAAAGGGAGATTTTCAAGTCTGTTCTTGACATAGGATTTTCAAGATGATCTCAGGACTCATTGGTTTGAGTGGATTGTTGTTTAATCAGATCAAAGTTATGTCAGCTTTTAAATGTTAATGACATCACAATGATAATAATGTATCAAAAATAATTTAGCTTTTAGACTCATTCATAGAAGTGGACTAGATTCTGCCTCTTATTGTCAGTGTTATGCCTGACCTCATTTCTCCCAGATAGTACAATTAGGATAGATGGCTAGGATGCTGTTTCTCATTGTGCTACTTGAAACAAAAGAGCAGCAGTTAAGCTTCTGCTTGAACAATTTGGTTCCCATTTTTAGACAAAGTGGAGGGGAAATATGTGATATTGACAAAAGGCACACAGAGGCTCAGCTGGCATGCTGCTACATAATCAATGTTCTCTGGCTCAAAGATTGTTATACATTGTTAATATTACTTAGCAAAATGTGCAATACATGTTAAACTGAAAATTAGATTCTGGCTTCCATGATCTATGAGCTTCAATGTGTTCTTTGGAAAGGAATTCAGCATCTACTTTACTTTGTACGGATTTTGCATATTAACTTCAGAACAGGAATGTCATAAGTATTATTCTGAGTTTCACTTTCAGACAAATGGAAATTATGATGACTATAATATAGATAATGCAAGCAAATGAATAGGGGCCATGCTTCTAACAGGCAAGCAAAAAAACAGAGAAATAGAATCCCAAAGTTGATTTCTCTCAGCAGCCATATTCATACTGGAACAAAACTGGTTTGCCATCTTTGAACCTCTACATTTGGACGTCCATCATGTAGTTTTGGAGTACCATAGATTAGTATTGAAAATTCCCCGGCAGACCATCTTGCAGGCTTCTCCAGAACATAGTTAAGCTGATAATTTATTAATTATTTATTTAAAACATTTATATTCCACCCTTCTCACCCCGAAGGGGACTCAAGGTGGAGCACAGCATATATATGGCAAACATTCAATGCTAGGACAAGAATTCATTATATGCATATATACATATTAAAAACATTTGTCTCAATACTGAATAACACTGTTTAAAACCATCTTGATCATTTGTGTCTAATCTAAGTAGCCTGGTAAGGTTTCCAATTGCTGCTTTATTGCACTGTCCCGAAAGATTGGTCCCACAGCTAGTTTTTACCATCTTTCTGAAGGAAGCCGAAATTGAATTCCTGGTATATAGGAAGGACTTGTGTTATATTCAGTTGCATTTTCATTATTTGCATAGAGAATAGCAAGAATAAAACATGCAAATTCTTTTTTTCTTATCCTCCTTATGCCAATGGCTAATTCACGTTGGCATACTGTTCAAGTGATAAATGACATCTTTGTGACAGCAGCCTTTTGATCAAACTAGACAAAACTCTGATGCTTTGAAGACCAACATTCTCTGTATAGAATATCATTTTATTGGTTTATATGTATTTTTCTTACCTTCTTAGTGTTAGAAGGGTTTTTTTTTTACTGGTCAGATGACAACCCTACTATTTCTCATGTAATGGACATAAAGAAGTCAAAAAGGTTAGATTGGCAGACACTGAAGTCAGCAGGGTAAAGTTAGAATGGTATTTCCCACTTCTATGTATGGTTGTGGGAAAAGCTGTCAACAGTGGTACAGGCACAAAGCAACCCCTTTTCCTTATACTGATGAAGGTAGGGAAGGGTTATGGCAATAGTGTTCCCCTTTGATAAATGGAATGGTCTGAACCAGACCAGATCTGCCTGAAGCCATGGGGTTCTCCAGAGTTTCACTCTGCTATTGTCTTAACTGTTGTTATATTTTTGGATTGCAGGTTTTTAAAATAATATAATTGCTCTGTTTTAATATGATCATAGTTGCCATGGGAGGGTTGGCCTTGAAAGGTGGCATATAAATGCCTCCGGTAAATTAAAAATCATAAAGGAAAATGTTAAAAGCTCTTTGAGGCATTTATTTCTAAAACCCGGACATTTTCAGGTATTTGTATTTAATCAATCATATCTTCTCTGTTTCAGCTTTCAAAGCCGTAGATCCTCTGACATTTATTATCATTGAAAGAGGTGGGAATCAAATTGATCTTCCAGTGTTCCATTTTCTATTGCAAATAGGCAGAATCTGTTATCTGAAAATATTCTGTTGTAATGGTCCTCTGTGCTAAATTATTTCCCCCTTTTTTGCATAGCACAGGAGTGTGTCAATAGGGAGATGATATTCAATGGGGGATTGCAATAGAAAAGATCGTATGTGCATTTCATTAGCATTTTCTTCCAAAGCCTGCTGAAAAACTATAAGTGCTCCCTTGGGAACTACAAAAGCACTTTAAAATTGTGTTATCTGATCTAGTATGATTAATTCATTAATTTAGTATTAAATAGTACCTCTGACCAAAACTGAATAAACCAAAGAATTAGCTTGAGGTCATGCTTTTATTTATATTCATTTGAAGACTTCAACATTTGAAATAAACATTTTAAAAAAATACAAATAAAGGGACCCAAATATGTAAGACACAGTAAGAAATGATAAAGTTTTTATCAGGCATATATTACAACATGTACACTACATTATTCAAGACATGCAAATATGCAAAATGTAGCAAAATATGTCATATGCAACCACCCTTGAACGATAGAGCAGCACAGAAACTTTATTTTTCAACACTGGGCATTTGTGTTATGCCACTTTTAAGCCTTATTTTTAACTGTTCTTAGAATTATAGAAACGTAGAGTTGGGAGAGACCATATGGGCCATCTAGTCCAATCTTCTGCCATGGAGGAAAAGCACAATCAAAGCACCCCCAACAGATTGCCATCCAAACTCCATTTAAAAGCTTCCAAGGAAGGAGCTTCCACCACACTCCAGGGCAAAGGTTTCCACGGTTGAACAGCTCTTACAGTCAGGAAGTTTTTCCTAATATACAGGTGGAATTTCCTTTCCTGTAATTTGAACTAAACCCATTTCTCCAAGTCCAGGGCAGCAAAAAACAGGCCTGCTCCCTCTTCCGTATGACATCCTCTCACACATTTATACATGGCTACCATGTCTCCTCTCAACCTTCTCTCCTGCAGGCTAAACATACCCAACTCTCTAAGACTCTCCACATAGGGCTTGATCTCCAGATCTTTGATCATTTTGGTTGCCCTCCACAATTAAACTGTGGTATCCAGAATTGGAAACAGTGTTCCAGGTGAGGTCTAACTAAAGCATTCCACACTTACATTCACCCTCTCTTCTTTTTGTCCCCCCTTCAAACTTTTGAGAAGTTCTTAGCCAGATTCTTCACAGAGCAATGTACTTTCATAGGTGCCATTTGCTTATTCCAATGTAAGAAATAATGTAATGGGTGAACTGATCAAGGCAAGATGATTAACAATGATTTGAGTAATACAATGCTCAGTAGAAGGTATGTCTGGTTAGCTTATTCATCTTGCATCTCTGTGTTGATTGTGGCAATGTTATGATGCATGTTGATATTGATCCTCCATCCTATTTCATAGTTAATGGTGAAGGCAGTTCTCAACTTCTAGGTGGAAAAATATTGCTGATCTAAAAACTTGTGGAATTTTTTAGACCAATGAGTTATAGAGGCCCAAACGGAATGAATTATAACCCTTTGAAATGTATCATTAAACATGTAATGGAAACTCTGGCAGATCCTTATCTTTAGTTCAGGAGAGTTTTTTAGGAGCTACTAAAATAATCTCTTTTTAGCACTAGCTGCTCTTAAACGGGGTGCTTTTTACTGATATTAGCCATATATCTTCTATGGTAATATGCACTTTTAGTGAAGAGAATTACATAGCTGTAGATTGCACGTCTTTCATTGGACGATGGTGGCAAAGGCCTGAAGGACCATATTTCATCTAAACAAGAGGGCACTGTTCTTCTGAAAGCTAAGTAGAAAGAGCTGCATTGCCTTGTTTCAGAATTTATGGAGAGATTGCATCCAGGAAAATCACTCTAGCACTCACTTTAGGATATCTAATCTAGCAGTGGAACATGAAGCAAGTGTATTGTAGATATCACAAACTAATTTCTGTCTGATCAACCAACCATTTTCATTAAGTACAATTAATTCATTCTGCAATCACAAAATAAGTATCATCATGATATAAAGGAGAGCCCACTTGGATGACTGCAGATTTTAAAAATATGTGTGTGTTTATGTAATGAATTATCACACTACATGCATGGGATAAATTTTGATCCCCAAATACATTGTATGGTTGCACTCTTAGACCAGCGTGAAATTTAAGTTTATGAAAAAAAATCACCAATGTCATAAAACATTTTCTGGTGAAGTTACAATTGGTAGGAATATAGCAATATATAATGATGGTTACACACTTCAGGTTTTACTGTATTTTTGCAAGACAGTGGCAGGACTTTGCTATGAAGTCTAGAATGGTTTCTATGGTTTATTCCAGTGCAATAAATCAAGCCCTGATAAAATTCTGGATAAAAGAATGATGGAGTTTCTGGTGTGAAATAATGAAGCATAGAAACAGGTTTTAAAAGTATGGAAGAAATGTGGGGCTCAGAAAAAAATTAGAACAACTTCATGCTCTCCCTCTCTTTCTCTTCCCTCTCCAGTAATTAACTCAGCTCCTTCTACACTGCCATATAATCCAGATTATCAAAGCAGATAATCCACATAATCATATTGGAACTTCCATATAATCCACTTCAAAGCAGATAAGCTGGATTTTATATGACAGTATAGAAGGAGCCTTAGGCCCCTTCTACAGTATCCTATATCTCAGGATCTGATCCTATATTATCTGTTTATCCCTGAGTTTATGGCAATGGAGACTCATATAATTCAGTTCAAAACATGGGATATAGAGCAGTGTAGATCCAGCTTCAGACCTACCCAATGAGACATAGGCCTGATACAATTAATTAGTTAAAGAGTTTCCTGGTGGAGGGAAAATGTGGGGTAATAATAACAATAATAATTAGGTTCTTGTGGGTTTTTTCGGGCTATAGAGCCATGTTCTAGAGGCATTTCTCCTGACGTTTCGCCTGCATCTATGGCAAGCATCCTCAGAGGTTGAGAAGGATCTGAGGATGCTTGCCATAGATGCAGGCGAAACGTCAGGAGAAATGCCTCTAGAACATGGCTCTATAGCCCGAAAAAACCCACAAGAACCTAGTGATTCCAGCCATGAAAGCCTTCGGCAATACATTGAACAATAATAATAATAATAATAATAGTTTGATCAATTACCACAAGATGCAACAATGACTACTTGCATAGTTGATTTTTAGAAAGCATTACAAAAATGAAAAGAGGGAATCACCATGGAAGAACAGGTGAAACATCCAACACAAATATGTGCTTCAACAGTGCCATCATACCCTGGCAGAATGTTAAATTAGATGTCCCTTCAGGTTTTTTTCCCCCCCAGTGCTGTGGTTTTCTCATTCTAAATATATTAAAGGACAAATGGAGCACTATGATCTTTCTCCTTTCAGTGTATATATTTCTAAATGCATTTGATATTCCAACATATATTTAATTATTCTTTGATATTAAACTTTTTAATGTAAGAAATCAGAGAAGTGTGACAAGCAATTAATAGCTACTCTCTGAACCATACATCTAGTCCAGGGAGTGTGCTTTTTATCAGAATGTGCAAAGGTCCAATTTCTCAAGCATTCTTACTTACCAATTATTGTAGTGTGGTAACAAAAGCTGTCAATAAATGAGAAAGGAAGGCTGGATTCAAGTCCAACAAGCCAGTAGGCATACCAGTGAATGTTGAAATCTCCATCTGGTAGTAGAGCTGCTACCAAACAGAGCACTTTGTAGATTTTCAATAGGGCAGAATACAGAAAAGCCACTTTGTTCTTAATGGATGTACAAACTCCAGGCCACTTGACTAATTAATGCTATGTTTTGGCTGACACAGAGTCCCAGGTGCACTTAATGGATCCACCCTACCGTCTTGCTCCACTGTGAAAGGCCTATGTGGCCAGGAGCATGGCAGCACTTAGCCGCCCACCAATATGTTCAACTGGCTTTCAAATGCATCGATAAATGCTTTTGTAATAAGCTTGCCATTGCTAATGAATTTTGATTCTTCACTGCTGGTGAATACTTTACTGAGTTTCCAGAGATCTTTGGGACATCAGTCCTGCAGTTATGCTCCTCAGTTACACACACAATGCAGATTGAACCAATTGGCAAAGTTACAGATAATGGTCTGGCAGCTTGCTTGTGCACTCTATTTCTCTGCTCAAAGATCCAATTAGCAGCATTTTATGAGTACAATCATGGACCACAAAAAAGCAAAAAGAAAATTCCCTACAGTTTGAGACCAGGTTATTTGAAGGCTCCCTTCTCTCTCAGAGCTCTTCTGGACAGGCCAAAATCCTGAGAGGAACTGGGATTTTAAATACCAGTTATTTTCAGGATTGAGGCCACAGAGCAGTCCCAAACCCCGGGATCTAGCCAGCCCCCAGCCCTCTGTTTCCTCTCTAAACTTACCAGAGGAGCCTGGCTGAAACCCCCCCCCCTCCCCTCTCCAATGCTCCTGATGCATTATTTTGATGTATCAGGAGCTTTCTACACAGGGCCTGAGGAGAAGCCAGGCCACTTTGGTAAGTTTAGAGGGAAAATGGGGGGCTGGGAGGGGTGCCATCCTACTCCTTAAGGATCTTGGAGCCTGAAAACCAGGATGGTAATGAGGATTGGCCCTCGGGATTGTAGAAGAAGTTTTCAAGAGTCAATCCCCACAGGTCCAACACCTCAGCAGATCTGGACCTTGCAGTAAGGTGTGTATCAGTTGAGGTGTTTTTCTAATCCGGAATAAACTGGGAAATCCCAGTTTACTCTGGATTAATTCAAATTAACCTGTGGTGTTGTTTGAATGCCTCAGGCTAATCCAAAACCCATCACAAGTTTTGGGCCTGCCTGGAAGGACCCTCAGTACTGCCATCCTTCACAATGCACAAGGACTTCCAGCAAGAATCCCAAATGTTACTCTATAGCAGGGGTCCTCAAACTAAGGCCCGAGGGCCAAATATGGCCCTCCAAGGTCATTTACCCGGCCCTCACTCAGCGTCAACCTAAGTCTGAAACAACTTGAAAGTACACTACTACTACAACAACAATCCTATCTCATCAGCTAAAAAGCAGGCCCACACTTCCCATTGAAATACTAATAAGTTTATATTTGTTAAAATTGTTCTTCATTTAATTATTGTATTATTTTAAGTGTTGTTTTTTTGCATTACAAATAAAATATGTGTAGTGTGCATAGGAATTCATTCATGTATTTTTCAAATTATAATTCGGCCCTCCAACAGTTTGAGGGACTGTGACCTGGCCCTCTGTTTTAAAAGTTTGAGGACCCCTGCTCTATAGTGTCACTTTGCTCCACAGTAAGCACTGTCAGGGAATACTCCAGAGTGGCTTTGGGGTTTGCGACGATGATAACAAATAAATTGATTCCATTCAACTTGATCCATTTTCCACATACACACCACCACCACTCCTGTTATCCATAAAGGGAAAGGGATAGGTCATTGTGATGCTGCCATCACTGCTTCCTCACTGGCCTAGGAACTCCTGTGACAACCTGATCTCAAATAGCTATCTGCTAAGGTCAGACAATAAGATGAGCTATTTGTGTGCTGTCACGCACTGGGCCTGTAGTAATTGTCTTTTGAACAGGACGTGCACTTTGTGCCCCGTGGGAAGCCAGGGTTGCCTTGATAGAGAGGCCCTAAGGATTTTCCTGTGGAAGAATCTTTAGAGGCTTGAAAGGTTTAACAAAGTCCTTTATTATTGATCAAATTAAACAAATACTTCTTCAATCTTCAACGACAATTATACAAATGACTGGTGGCTTTCTTTATCTTGTCCACAAGGGACAGGCAACTGGCTTTGAGAACTGTTTCTTTTCTTTTGAAAGGAAAACCCTTTTTTAACCTCTCCCAGGCAATCTACTATCTAGGCTTTGCTGATGTGGGTCCTACTACCAGTTCCAAACTACTTCTTGGGTCCCGAGTAGACCTACCAGTCAAGGCTTTGTAGATTCTCCAGCTGGAGTTCTTTGGGTCTGAGAAACTGTTTCCTCCAGATGCTGTAAGGCTGAGAGGCCCTAAATTCCCAGCCAGAGCTTTGGAACTATTTCTCCCCGGAAGCTGTTTCCCCAAAGCTGTTTTCCCCAAAGGTGTAGGAAATGAAGCTTTTCTGCAGGTGGAGCTGGTCCATGTCCTGTAGCTTAATTTCCTTCTGTAAGACTGAACTAAAAATTGCTCCCTCTCCTCCCAAGGCCCTGGGGAAAGGGACAGAACTAAAAATTAACAATGATTGATGAGTCATTGGCCCTATAATTGCAAACCAAGGGAAGTCACCTTTGCAGAATGCCTGAAACCTTGGAATGTATGCAGACTTTTAATAGAAAGAAAATGAAGTTGGAGCTCCTGGTACAGTCGTACCAGCACAATTTGAGATCAGAACAAGTGGATGGGCCAGCAGGGATGATACAGTCTTGGCCCAACTATCTAGTCTTAAGGTGTACCATGGTCATCAGTTCAGCAGGCATGTGCAAACATCATGGTTTGGATCTAAGGGCCCATTCACACAGTACCTTTATCCCAGGAGCTCCTGGTTCAAAATGGAGGGGGGTTAGATGACATTCCCTGAAAACGCAGGAGAAAAACCTCAAAATACAAAGGTCCCCTTTTATCCCATTTCTGGACAAAAGAAGAGCATCTTTGTGTGTGTGTGACCCGGCATTCCAAAAAACATGTGTTTTCCTTCCCTTCCCCTGTCTGGACTCCTTCTATGACTCCTACTTCCCTCACAACTGGTCTCTGATGGAGGCCTGTAGCCTTTTCGTCTCTTCCTCCTCCCTGGAAGATCCAACAGGATCTTGGAGCAGAATTCCCCCCTCCCCTAACCAAACCCCTCTTTTGGCTCTTCCAGGAGAGGGGGGAGCAAGGAAAAAAACTTTTCAGGCCTTGTCAGAGTCATCTCCCAGTAAGTGCAGGGAGAAATAGGGGGTAGGGAGGGTGAGGCTGGCAGTGCCAATGCCCACCCCTGTTGATCTGGGATCAACAAGAGTAAGTATCTGGACCCCCCCTTCTGCAAAACTTGGGGTTTAGGCCAGCTGTGTGGCCTCCATCTCAAGAAGAACTGGGATTTAAAATCCCAATTCCTCTTGGATCTCTTGCCTATCTGGAACCACCCTAAGTCAGCTCCAGGTCACAATTGTTTCAGACTAGCCCACAGGTATAGAAGCATCCTTAGGTAAGCATTTGGCACTTAAGCAAGGTTATTGTGGAGGTGTGAGACATTTAATGAGTGGATTGTGTTGTTCCTTGTAATCATATGTTTCAATTGCCTATAAAAATTTTACCTTCACTTGTATTTATCTCATTTTTGTCAGTGGTAACTGCCCAGACATAGTTTCTTTCTTTTCTTTTTGGTCATTGTAGATTTCAGAAATGGCCTTGCTGAGCTTAGCTTTTAACTATTGGTAAGATATTGCTAAAGAAAAAAGATTACTCAAGGTGTAGATTAGTGTTTGAAGAGCTTTAAGGAAAGATAGTAAAAATAAAGGAACTAGAGGATTCCCCTCTCACAAGAAATCCTAGATAGAATGTAAAGTTCTTTTCATTCTATCAAACATATTTGGTGGCAAGAATGACAAGAATATATTTTTCTAGCCCTTCTCCTTTACAACAGTATCATGTCAATCATAGACAATGTTCTTGAATCCAGAAGCTAGAGAATCAGGCTTCCAAGGGCTAACAATGGGATGTGGTTAGATCCTAGAAAATCCAAATGAGAATTTTTGCTGGTGGTGTTCTTTCAAATGGATTTTTAAAAAGGAAAGGCAGTCACATTTTCTTCATTTTCAAAATGAAGATAATAGCAGCCAATCTTACAAATAGTCAAAGGATTTCTGATGTAATGCTCCAATGCTTCAAATATTCCTATATGCATACTAAGAATCCTAAAAGATGATCAGAGAATATTTGGACGCACACTGCATAGCTCTGCTAAACATATTTGGCCCTTTAAGCTGCCTAGAGGGGAAACCACCTGGATGCTATATACAAGCTGCTCTTCTTGCTTTGGAGGAAGTGCACATTGCAAGTGTAATAAATAAATTATAATAAATACTGTGGTTTTCTATAATTTGGCTGAAAGTAGTACTCTTGTATGTGTCTCCTCTTCTGTGCTGACAGCTACTATTGCAGAAAATCTTGACTCCATACAACAAACATGGTGACTATGATATATAATTCAAGAATCACCAGCTGCTCCCATTTTTGCAAGGTCTTTCATGTCCTGATGTCCTGGATGGAGAAGGAAGCAGATCTTTGAGAAGAAAAACTAATGGGTGTCAATTCCCCTCCAGGTCTTTGGGAGCAGATAGCAGATTACAGCAGAAACTGAATCTATCTGGATTTGCCGCAAAATAAAATCAGTTCTCTGCTGCTACAATCAGGAAAGCTTTAGAATAATAGTGTTTAATTATTTACTTCTTGACATAAACAATATATTATATTAATAAAGTTCCCCACTGCAGAAAAAAATCAATTGAATGTTCATGAATGAAATGGCAAACCTCCCATTTTTATTGTCTTGAAAGCTTGCTAAGGCACCTTCTACCCAATATCATGCTACAAGTCTCTTGTAATTCACATACCACTGTAACTCAAATACAAAAACTTCTCTTAACATATCAGAATCGCAGTCGACCTATTCAGACATTGTGCCTGAAAATAAGGTCACAGTGATAAGGGTATCACAATGTATGGATATAATCTCTTCAAGCAGAATACCTGAATACAGCTAGCATGTAATTTTACAATTAACAATAATTAGGTTTAACTGGGAAACTTGTTTGTAACTAAGCAACTGGGGTAAACATGTATGGGACAGGTAATAGTGTCATATTGTTAGATTTTTCCTGGTGAACTGAAAGCAATCTGCCTGGAAGAGTTCCCCAGTGTCTTCAGAAAACACATCTTCCTTTTCTGTAGGACAGATCTTAACTATAGTATGCTGCTTACACATTATTTGTTGTTACTATATGCCTTCAAGATGTTTGCTCCATTTCCCAAGTGTATGAAAATGGAACCTGAAGACCTCTATCAGGGGTTAGGTGTCAATTGACTTCTGGTAGAGAAAGATAGGGTAAAATGGAGGAAAGACAGGGGAAGACAGTGAAAGGATGTGAGATGGATGGAAATCCCAGAAGACAGGGAAAGGTGGGAAGGAACAGAGTGAGACATTTCTTTCCACTTTCCCTTGCTTTTCACCCGATTATCTGATGAAATTCCAAGTGTTTCCCAAACTTCTCTTCTTCAAGTAGAAAACGGAAAAGGCCAATGATATTCACCAGAAGCCTCTATGTGTCATGGCGACAGCCAGTGGTCCATTAGGGTGCATCTCTAGGGTTTTCCCTTAATGCAGATAAGCATCTAGAAACAAAGAGTTGGAAGAGACCACTAGAGCTATCCAGACATGCAGGAAAAAGAACAATGAATTACTTTCTGAAGTAAGTCATCATGGTTTTGCTAGAAGTTATTATTTTTAATGAGTTTGAAAACACTCTCTTCCCCCATCAGTATACAAGCCTCCACATAGTGATCCACTCTGACTGTAGTTCTTTACAAGTTGTAAGAAAAAATATACATTCAATTCCCTCTGGTGAAGGCAACCTACAATCTAACAATTTCCACTGATCATGTTTAGACATCCTTACCTCAAAAACTAATGATCTAATTATTGAATACTTGGAATTACACTTCCCTTTAATTTCTTCCAGCCTGCTAAAAAAAACCACCCTTTAAAGCAGATCATTATCCCTCATAGTATGTGCCACTTCTTGATTTGTGCACAAAGTTTCTAAGGCTCTTTTAACTACCTAATCAGAGGTTATATGAACTGCTGTTTCCTTTTAGATATAAATTCAATTCAGAAATATCAACATTAGGACTAGGCAAAAAGTTCATGTTATTTAGATTACAGTGTTTCCTGACCATAGAGATAAGTATAGCATTTTAAATTTGTTGTTTGAATTTCTAGCAAATAATTTGCACAACAAGCACGATGGATGAGATCAAATGCTGTGTGCGGCTAGATCATCTATTGTGGGGTGGAATGGTACTAATTATTGCTATTAGGCACTGTATCAAAATTTGACCTTCCAGACATCTGAGAATATCTCCCTTTTTAGACATTGTCACCATAAATAACAAAGGAGATAGCTTTTAAAAATAAAATTGCCTTAGACTCCAACTGGGAGTTAAATCATAGAATATTTGTCTATGAAATGCCACTCCTAACTCTAAACTTACAAAACTAGCACAGTGGCAAACATTATATGGAATAAACCTCTTTTTTGACATCTCCTATATATGTAGGGAGTTTTGCATGTAGTTCGAAATATTCCAGTTTACATTTCCCAGACATCCATCAGGATTCCATACTATAAGAGAGTATAATAATACAATTCCATTCTATTGACTTTATTGGTATGCTGATGGCCACCAGCTCTATTTCTCTTTGGGCTGATCTACACTGACCATTTATTGCAGCCCCAAGCTAACTCAAAACTGTGGCAGCCACAGGCAGAAATGCATTTAATTCAATCACATTGGATCCTTGATTCACTATCATGGACTTCTATATTTACCAGGGATCACCCGGGGGGGGGGGGTGCCATCTTTAGGCTCCATGGGACTCATTAGCTTTGAAACTGGATTTTGGGGTCATGTGCAACTAACATTCTGCCCTCTGTTATTGTGTGTCTTCAAATCATTACCAACTTATGGTGATCCCAAGGGGAACCTCTTATAGGGTTTTCCTGGAAAGATCTATCCAAAAGGTGGGTATCTTTTACCTTCCTCTGAGGCTGTAATGTGTCAAATTTCACCCAGTGGATGAGAGGGAATTCAAAGCATGTTCTGAATTTTTCATTGGCCAAACAACTACAATATTCTGTTTCTTGGACTGCACTTTGTTTATCTCAATGCAGTTATAATAGAGAATACCTCAGCCAGAACACTAAGGTCGTTTGAAATAATGTAGAACATTATTTCTTGTTAAACAAGAAAAGAGAAAGCTCCAAAGCCACCTTGCCTACCACCTGCCTCTCCCTTCTCCCAGTATCAGGAGAAGCAAGGCTTGATGCTTGAAGAAGGCAGAGGCAGGTGGGGACTGAGAGTGCTCCAGAACCTCATCTTCCTCTGATCCTTACGTGGGAGGAAAGCCAGAAGCTTATTTGCCCCTGGCCCTGCCTTTCCACTCTTGGCCCTGCCATTGACCCCACCCCTCCAGCCCCCTGGCAAGCTCCCTTCTGGGCTCACCTACTCCAGGCCCTCTCTTCTCAGGCCCACCTCATCCCCAGGCCCGCCTCTTTCTGGTCCCACCTTTCCCTCCCTGCCCGGCCCTCCTGGTTGGGCCCACAAGGTGGCCTCAGGGCAAAAAAGTTTGCCCATGACTGTTCTAACATAATATTAACTGAGCAGTGACAATGACAGGCCCTATGCCCATGGGAAACAAAAACCATTGCATCCAATTTAAATCTTAGATCCAATTATCTGAAAGACTGTGGGTTCATCTATACTGACTATAACTCAGCTTGGGAGGAACGAGGTTTGCTGTGTGGCTGGTTAGTCTGCTATGCCTGGAACTGGTTTGAGGTCAGGTCAGTGATTACATTGGACACAGAAATCTAATCATCCACACCATAGCATCAATGCAGTTTGACATGACTTTAATTACTATGGCTCAATACTATGAAATAATGAGAGTTGTAACTTGGTGAGGCACCAGCATTCTTTGGCAGAGATGGGTAAAGACATTGTAAAAATCCATCTCCCATGACTCCATAGTAATGACATTTATAGTGGTGTCAAGCTGCATTAATTCTACAGTGTAGATGCACCTCCAGTCTCACCACCATCCCAGACTAAGAAGAGACAGTCTTCTTAGTGGTTGCTCTTGCCCTCTGGAATTTCCTTTCATGGGAGGTTGGGCTGACCTCCTCCCCACTCTCATTTCCCAAGCAGAAAAATATATATTTTGCTTAAGCAGGCTTTTAATATATAATTACTCACAGGGAAGTTTTTTTTAGTTGGAGGAGTGCTTTATAAAAAATGTGTGCTTTCGAAATGAATTCTTAATGCTTTAGTCTGATTATTTTAACTGTGTTTAAACATTTATTCTTAAGTTTTAATTTATTCTTTTTGTTATCCATCTTGGATCTGATTGCAGGAGAAAGGTGACATTATAAATGAAATGAAATAAAGTAAATATCATAGGAAAGAGCTCATGGAATAGTGAGGTAACACTTATTCTTACCCCTGAGAGGTATTTTAGTTCTCTGAAGATTATCACATGATTCTTTCAGCATGTGATTGTACCTGCATCTTTCCCTAACCAAAGAAGTCAACCTTTCTCACTTATTTCATAGAATCATAGAATCAAAGAGTTGGAAGAGACCTCATGGGCCATCCAGTCTAACCCCCTGTCGAAGGCCTTACTGAAATCCAGGTATGCTACATCCACGGCATTTCCCGCATCTATCCAGCTTGTAGCTCTATCAAAAAAAGAGATCAGATTAGTCTGGCATGACTTGTTTTTGATAAATCCATGTTGCCTAGTAGCAATGACCGCATTTGTTTCTAAGTGCTTGCAGACCGCTTCCTTAACAATCTTTTCCAGAATCTTGCCTGGTATCGACGTGAGGCTGACTGGATGGTAATTGTTTGGGTCATCCTTTTTTCCCTTCTTGAAGATTGGGACCACATTGGCCCTCCTCCAATCTGCTGGAACTTCTCCAAGAACTCTCAAAGATGATTGCCAATGGTTCTGAAATGACTTCCGCTAGTTTCTTCAATACTCTTGGGTGTAGTTGATCTGGCCCTGGGACTTGAACTCATTTAGAGCGGCCAGGTATTCCTGGATGACTTGTTTCCCAATTTGGGGTTGGTTGTCCTCTAATCCCTCATCCACTCCATGTTGCTGAGGTTGAAGATGACTTTCTTTTTGTGAGAAGACCGAGGCAAAGAAGGTATTAAATAGTTCTGCCTTTTCCCTATCCCCTGTCAGCATTGCCCCATCTTCTCCTCGAAGAGGCCCTATCGCCTATTTGCTTTTCCTTTTTCTACTGACATAAGAAAAGAAGCCCTTTTTGTTGTTTTTAATGTTTGAATATTTGTTTCATCTATACACTGCTGTAAGTATGGTCTTTTAAAAATTACAAAGCTGTGTGCAAAGAATGAAAACAAGAAAAGAATAAAACAAGAAAATGGCCAGATATATTGTACCTATTGTTTCATGCTTTCACGGGGGCTGATGTAATATCATTACATGTGCTAATGGTTGTTGTTGCCTTAAGTATGGAAGGAAGGGTTGAAGTGAAATCTGTTATAACTGATTGAAAAATCTAACTTCTAGAGCCTTTTTCATTTTAATTAGAATGTTGATTTAAAAGAAGACTGCTATTGGAAAAGAATTCAATGTTCAGTATAATTAAATGGGCTAATTTATGTGCTCCGTTTAGCAACAGGTGATTGCAGAACTGTCACTTTAATCTATACCTTGTCTACTTGATTCAATTAGACATTGCTGATTAGATGTGTTCTTCAATAGGTAGGCATCAGTCATACTGTATCAGTCTCCTGGTGAGAGCAAGAGCATATGGTTTCTCATTAATTTCAATCTGTGCTTCTTGATTTCTCTCTCCTTTTATGCTACACATTCTAAAGGCATATTCCCATGTCAGATATTCTAGACCCCATCTACACTGCCATGTAATACAGTTTGGAAATGCATTATATGGTCACTGTAGACATTAAGCCTGTGTGGTCAATGAACAAAATGTTTCAATAATCATTTCTGAATTTAAAGGTGGGTGAGGGGAATCATTTCTAAAGTATTTCCTAAATTGGGCGGGGTTTGTATCATAACTCTAACAAGGTAACTACTCTTCCATTACTTTTTCGTTAAGTAATTGTGCCAATGTGGAAAATTCAGGGGCTCCTTTCTCCTTCATTCTTAGAGCTATTGTCATGAAACTTGCTATAATTGTAGAATACATTCACCACTGTTAGCCCACCAAGTTTCAGAATGTTTCACTCATTCATTGAGTTTTGGAGAATTTTTGAAATTTTTACAAACATTTTAAAAAGAAAACTACAAGAGCTATCACTTTGAATGTTCTATACAATGACACAAGATAACAGGGGATCAAGTTTCAGAAAGATTTGAACATCTACTGATTTTGAGAGGTTTTTTTTAAAAAAATTGAATAAATTTTTATTGAGTTTTTATTTAATACAGCGAAAGAGGGGGAATATATTCAAGAAGATAGTAAAGTAGGACATTAGTAGTGACAAAAAAAACTAACTACATGTGAGAGATTGAAAAAGAGAAAAAATAAATACAGAAAATGCCAAAAATTGCAAAAAATATGAAAAAAATACGAAAAAAAGAAAAAAGAAATGGACTTCCTTCTGATTCTGTCCGTATACGTTCTGTTAGTGTCTGATTATATATAATTCTTCTTTCCAGTTTGTTGTTACCTCAGTACCATTAGAGAGGTTTTTTTAAATTTTGATAAAAGCTTTTCTACTTAAATATCTCCTTAAAGTTGTCAGTGATCACTTGTTGTTGCTACTGCTGCTACTTAGAATAATGACAATGATGACATATTTCACCAATGACATTGCATATGTCATTATTGTTGTAATCTTTCTGGTCAAGAATTTGTATATTTTCTACTCTGAATTTAATTTAATTGATTAATTGGCCAGAAATGTCTCTTAAATGCTGTCTGGACCAACAGTGTAATTGGTTGGTTAGATATATATATTGTGCCTATAGAATACAGCTGGAAAATATTACATGGATTGAGCAATAGATGTTGGCTCAGCTTCGCATTCTTTTAGCAGATGATTTCTGTATAGCACTGAAAGAAGCTTAATATGAAAATTTCCAATTCTTTTTAAAGATGGAAGTAGAAAAGAAGACATTTTGAAACTAGTTCACTTGTCTATTTTATTCCAACCACAAAGTTCTTACAATTTTACAAATTGGGGAAAATGAACACAGTGAACATATCAATTTTTCGAGCACACAATTTAAACAGAGCATTTAAAAGGCTTGCTCTAACCTTACGTTAGATGTAAAAGTTGCTGGAATGGAGCAGAATCTTGGTGACATATCCAAAGAAAACAAATTTGAAATAGGTACAAAAACCCTTTAACTAGAAGTATGTTGAAACTAGTAGAATATTCTACTTCATTTCCATTCACTTCCACACCATCCCCAGTGAATACTATGGCTTACTTGCCTTACAAAAGAATAACAGTTCAAGAGTTGAAATCAAACACTGTAGATCAGAGGAACCCATCTCTCCCAGAAAAAAGCATATTGCCATAAAGGAGGTGAGTAGGCAGAGGTGACTCCATCTATTATGAGTCCACCATCAAATGGTTTCAGAAAAGTTGGCTGAACAGATAGAGGAGGAGAAAATAAAAAAAAATCTATTTTTAGGGAATCTAAGTGGTTCATTAGAAATGGAAAGTGTGGGTAATTTGTTATTTTACAGTGTATATGGTTTAGGGAACATTTTGCTGCCAAGATAGAAATCTTTTGGAGGAATCTACCCCTTTACATTGAAAAAAAGATGGAAGAAAAAAATGAGTTTCCAATTAATTTAAAGCTGTGAAACTCACCAAACTTATCTATATGGAGCCTGTCCTCATACCAAAGTTCATCGTAATCCAAACATGTTTTACAACCTCGTAGTCTATACTGAAATAGAATCATGCTAAGGAGCTACCTCAAAACCACTAATATATATAAATCAGAACCTGTTCTGCCAGCTTCTTTATCATTACTATCAGCAGCCAAGCAATGGAAATATTTTCTCATTCCTTGCTTCTGTTGATTTGCACCGATAAAGTGTACTGTGAAAAATACTGCTGAGGGTTTTGAAAAGCAACAAAGTTGGGGTTTAACTTGCAAATACAATTTATCACTTGTGTGCCATAGTCTTCTTCTAAAGTGCTCAGGGTAACAAATGTGAGATTAAGTCTTTTTTCCCCTTCATAACATCCTAGGAGGTACACACATTTGAGTGGCTTTAACTAACAATACTGTTGCCTTAAATTTGAAAGAACACGTAGCACAGGCATTCATGATGAGAGTAGGTATTGGTGATGGCTGAAAGCATTCATATCACTATTATTATGAACCTCCTCTAGTCCAGAGTTTCAAGATGATAGCCTTGATACCAAAGGCAAAGGAGATTCTTTGTCTTGAATAGTTTTTAAAAGTATGGTATTCGTACCTGTGAATGAGAGGTGATCAGTGCACCCATGGCCCACATAGGCATTTCTGTGGATCCCAGTCCCCTTATCAAGTTCAAAAAAATAAAAAGACAATTTTCTTTGTTTCTCAAGATCCCAAAATGACCTCTGAGGTTGTGGAGGCCATTTCCAACACACTTGGTTGACCCCCTGCTTCTCCCTCTTGGGGTGAAACAGTTGCTCTTTCACAAACCAGTTGCCTCAGAATAGTCTGGGAAGGATACAGAACATGGTGAGAATGCTTCTGTGTCACCTAGAGTATATTTGAGGAAAAGATTCAGCAGCAGGTGATATGCGGGTGAAAGCTTTTCAAGGTCTACTGTGAGGGAGAACATTGGATTGCCCGCCTTTCCATATAACATCATTGTCCTTTTTCCTTAAAATGTCTTGAGGTTTTGACCCTGCAAACTCTGGCTTACCCATTCCTCTACATCAACAAGTTAAGGAGCAGCTGCTACTCAGTGAAAATTATTTCTGTAATATAATTTGCTAGGGAGTGTGCAATAATAATAAATAATAAAACTTTATTTATACCCTGCCACCATCTCTCAGAGGGACTTGGGTCAGCTCACAAAGCACTCAAAGGTGCAAACATGCAAAATACAAAATTTACAAAAACAATAACATGAAACAATGCAATCCCTCCTTCTAATGGACTTCTCATGGGTAAGAGAAACAGCAGAATTATATAGACATAATTCTGAAACAAAATGTGTTTTCTTGAGTCACAATTGAGTCCTAGTCTTTCCAAATCCCAAGCTGTGACCAATATGGCTTTCAAAAGAGTCACATTCTTTTTATTCAACATACAGGCTTGGTGCCAATGAACAGGGTCCCTGAACAGCTTCCAGTTTGTTATATCCACTACTGATGTCTACTGTGAACCCTCCTAACTGCATGGGGTGGGGGTGAGGACCCAAATTTTAGTTTTCCCAAAATGCAGTGCATGTTTGCTCTTTATCATTGTATGGCATTAATATGCAGACACCCACTTGAAGTCTAGGAAGTACTATTTTAATTTCCCATAATGCTCTAGAACACATGTGTCACATGCAAGGTCTGTGAGTCAAATTTGGCTTGCCATGCCATTTTATGTGGCCCACAAGCCTTTCAATGTCAGGACAACATAGTTACATTCTATAGTCTTACAATCACATATGGCCCTCTGAAGGTAAACATAAGGTTGAAAATGAATTTGACAACTCTGCCCTAGAACAATAAATACTCTGTCACAATCTTTGTAGGAAATAAGTTAAACCTTTGGAAAGTTTTCTTGATGGTTAAAGTCATGACTGAACAAAATCATCATCTATCCACAATCATTTGCAGTTTGAGAATGAAACAGGAAAAGTGAGCCTCTCCAAAATTCTTGGAAATAGAGTCCTCCTCCTTAGTCTATGTCCTAATACAGTGGTTCTCAACCTGGGGTCCCCAGATGTTTTTGGCTTACAACTCCCAGAAATCCCAGCCAGTTTACCAGCTGTTAGGATTTCTGGGAGTTGAAGGCCAAAAACATCTGAGGACCCCAGGTTGAGAACCACTGTCCTAATATAAATTTACACATTGGCATTCTTATGCACATGAATTTCGGAACTGGTGCAACATTAGAGTCCTCTGCAAGGAAGCATGTAGGACTTACATGTGAATAGAAATTTCCAAGGTCGCTTTGTTAATTCCTTGGGCCAAATACATAACATTGTACTTTACTCACTGATTCTAGCATTTTGTGGTTTGCTAAATTTACAGTTGGAGAGAACAGGAAATTAGGTGAACAACTTGGTATTTTCTGAGTTTTATTTTTGAAATTTGTGGGATGTTTTATTTAGCTTCTTGAAAAGTTTTGATAGTTTTATTTCTTTAATGTAAAGTAGAGTGTATATACAAATCTTCTCTGGGGGATTTGTTTTACTTTGATGCTTTTATTAGAAAAGCTGTCCTATATCTATCATTGATGCCATTTTTTTCTTTACTGAAATTGAATGATGCCACCTACTTGATAGTGGTGTGCTAAGGGATTATAGTTGATAGTTTTATCATAAGCAAAAGTATGTTTGGTGAAAGAAACCTTTAGCTAGTTTGGCTGTTAGCTTTGGGAGAAGCAGATTAATCTCTCTTAGGAACTATTATGATCTGCTTAAGTTAAAAACAACCTTTGTTGACCAATCAAATAACTTTCTCCAGATCTTGTTGCATTTCAAATCCCATCATGCTTCACAAGATGTTATGCTAGCTAGCACAAATGGGAGATGGAGTCCAAAAAACATTTAAAGGGCCACACATTTCTCACTCCTGCTCTACACTCATTCAAAAATAGTTTTATATAAATGAAGGATGAGCAACTGTGATGACCAAATGCAACCATTTCCTATTAAGCTGTTGTCCACTAGGGTCTACATCTATAACTAGGAACTGGAGACTGTGTTGTTCAAGAGCCATACATTTCCCATTATGATTATGGGCATGTTTAGCCTGAAGAAGAGAAGGATAAGGGGAGACATGATAGCCATGTATAAATATGTGAGGGGAAGTGATAGGGAGGAGGGAGCAAGCTTGTTTTCTGCTGCCCTGGAGACTAGGACACAGAACAATGGCTTCAAACTACAAGAAAGGAGATACCATCTGAACATTAGAAAGAACTTCCTGACTGTGAGAGCTGTTCAGCAGTGGAACTCTCTGCCCCGAAGTGTGGTGGAGGCTCCTTTTTGGAAGGTTTTAAACAGAGGCTGGGTAGCCATCTGTCGGGGGTGCTTTGAATGCAATTTTCCTGCTTCTTGGCAGGGGGTTGGACTGAATGGCCATGAGGTCTCTTACAGCTCTATGAATCTATGATTCTATGGGGCAGTGAACTACCTTTTCCCCAGCATTGCCTACTGGATGCAGTGCTCCAGAAAGAATTAACAACCCCCCCCCCTTATATGACCCAAAATAATGCCTTATTTGATGGTCAATACTTCCATAGATTTGGGAAGGTCACCCTCTCCCTGCCACTGTTTTCTAAAATAAAGTACCCACCAGAATAACCCAGCCACCTTTATTCTAAAACTGGAAAAAAAAACTATTTAAAGTTACAAAGCTTTTCAGTGATGAGAACAATAAAAAAATCAGCAACGTCATCATTACCCAGAAATTATTACATAACGTGGGTAGACTAATTTCAGTCTAAAGAGGTATGGCCTGGAATTTGACCATCTCATTCTGTGTAAAATTGGAATGGCCTCCAGTCTCCTCAGCACAGCATTTATACACAGTGATTACCTATAAGTAAATGGAAGGCAGAATATCTAATTCTACTCTTTGGATAGAGACATTGAACCACTGTTCAGATTAAAAGCAAAACAGACTTGCAGGCAAAGATGCTTATTGCTTAAAATAATTACCCTCCTATCATTATATATGTGCATCCCATTTTAAAAGGTTATTTGGTCATGGAGTACTGTGATTCTCAGGAAATGTGATGTGAAATGTTACTTTTTAAAAAGTCCAGCAATATTAGTCTTTAGAGGAGCGGGTATAAAGGATATTACGAAAATAAATTGAATAAGCATTATTAACGAGGGTGGGGAGCACACAGGATTGCTAGCATATTCTCCTTTATTAGCGGGGGGAAAGAAGAGTAGAGTAGATTAAAAACGGCAGGTACATTATTCTTATAGACATAAACAGTATGGTAAGAACATTCAAGAAAAGAAGTAATAAAATGGTCTGAAACTTCATATAAAGTACAAAAAAGAGTGATTTAAAAAAAAACTAGCTTGGAACTGCTGGAAAGGCTTGCTTTATGGCATGTAATGAATGTAAAATGCTCCAGGGAGCCATACTACAATCTTCTGACAATAATTTTTCAGTTTCGTGGATATATAACGTACAATGTAATTCAGATAAGAGGATTCCTTTCACCAGGAATTACTCAGTCTAGTTCCAGGATATGTATGCAAGCCTATACAGAGGGCAATGTCTCTGTATGAGGCACTTCTATTAGCACAGTAAATCCAATCTACTTCCACAAATAAAGGACCCTTCCACACAGCTATATAAAATCCATACTGAACTGGATTATATGGCAGTGTGAACTCAGATAACCCAGTTCAAAGCAGATATTGTGGATTATCTGCCTTGATATTCTAGCTTATATGGCTGTGTGGAAGGGCCCACAGTATATCTAGCGCAGAGACTGGTTTCCCATCATCAAAGGTAAAGACACACAGGATCATGCAAGACAACAGAAGAAATCTGCATTAAAGAAATTATATATGTATGAATAATTATAGGTTCCTATTAGTGATCTTGCATAAATAATTATACATCATTACTATAATACAAACACTTGATGGAATTACTATAGCTCAGAAATAATTAGCAGCATTCCAATAAAAATGCAACGTTGCTCACCATAGATTGTGATCATTAGAGACCTGGGTCCCTCACCTTCTCAGTCTGTTAATTCAAAGCCATTGCTCTCACTCCTCTTCTTTCTCCTCTGATTATTAATAAAAGCTCACAACGCACCTCAATATTCATAATACATTTCATTAATTAACCGTCAATTATTAATGAATTAATTGACTACTTGGTTAAAATGTTAATAAAAAAGAATAGAAGCATTATCTCAAAATGTTTTTCCATTGGAAGAAGAGATTTGTACATTGAATGTGGGTGGGAGAGTGAAGACTACAGGCTGTATATTAACCCTGTGGGTTAATTTCTGTAGGTCCTATGAACAGCACAAAATCTTTTTCATTCAGAATCCTCCCAAATGCCCTCTAAGGTAGTTGTTCCCAGCCTTTTTTTACTCACAGAGTCTCTTAGGCCTTCTCTATGTCTTACAACTTAATGGTGTTTAGGAGTAGTGTTACTGAGGAAGGTACAAGGGATAGATTGTAAGGGAATGTAAACTAAAGAGATACCTAAACAATTGTGCAATGTCTATGCAAATATATATATATATATATATATATATATATATATATATATTAGGGCTGGGCAACCACAGAAAAATTTGTTTCTAAAATCAATTCGTTTTTGGGGGGTTTTTGCGTTTCAATTTTTTAAAGAATTCCGAAATTTTTCTTTTAAAAAGTTCGATATTTATGAAATTTCGTAAATTACAAAACAATACGAAACAATTACGAAGCGATTACGAATTGCTTTGTTAATGGCGGACACGACCGCGCAATACGCTAAAAAACCTCCAAATGGGACAGGGGGAACTTCTGAAGCTTCCCTCTCCCTCTGTTGTTGACTGTTGGTGTGATATTTATAATTTTTTTTCACTGATTAAACAAACAACAACTATAAAACTTGCCCCAGACATGCGGAAATAATAACGAAACGATTTCAAAACAATAACGAAATGAATACAAAACGAATTCGAAACAATTACGAAACGAATTTAAAAATTCATTTCGTTTTTTAGTTGCTCCTGAATGGTTTGTTATCACTTCATTATCAAAAAAAATAACGATTTTTTTAACAAATTACGAAATTACGAAATGAAACCGCCCAGCCCTAATATATATATATATATATATATATATATATATATATATATATAAAATGAAATAAAATGAAATTTACCATAATATCTCAGTTTACTTTCACCTACCACCAAAACACATTCAAGGTTTTTTTTTTCCTAGAGTGGCCACAGAACCCCTGGAAGTGCATATGTAGCAATTGAGACTCTGTGGGACATAGTTTGGGAACCACTGCTCTAAGGTACGTGAGAGGCATTTTATCATATTTTAGGTCGTCACTAGGTGTCTCTTCTGGTTCCAAAATGGCCCATGGAAGACAAATATATGGCTAAAATGCCCCTCCTGCTCTATGAAAGGGTAGCATATTAAAAAGTTTAGAAAATTTGCAAATTTACTCTAATTATTCCAATATGTTCATGGATATCAAAACTTATGACAAAATATGTTGAAAAGTAGGGAGATACTTTATAGTAACCCTTGTCTG
This sequence comes from Anolis sagrei, assembly GCF_037176765.1. NCBI lineage: Eukaryota > Metazoa > Chordata > Lepidosauria > Squamata > Anolidae > Anolis > Anolis sagrei. The sequence goes on from NC_090024.1 coordinate 26,558,021, forward strand.
TCCAAGTTATGAAATAATGATCATAATTTTCCTGCCCTCTTAAGGCCTATGCCGAAATTGAGTACAAAGATCTTTATAGGGCTCTATGCCCATCGTGATTTTTGTGATTTTAAATTGCATCTTGTGTTTATTTTGTATTCTTCTTTTCTTATTTTTATTATATTTTATTGATGTATTATTTTATGTTGTATATTTGCTTTGTTGTAATTGTTGGGCTCGGTCTCATGTAAGCCACCCCGAGTCCTCTTGGGGAGATGGTGGTGGGGTATAAATAAATAAATATATTATTATTATTATTATTATTATTATTATTATTATTATTATTATTATGTGCAGTTGAACACAGTTAAAAAATTCCAGTAATCACAAACTTAGCTTTATCCTATCCAAAAACATATCCCCAGTCGAGTAAAACAAAGCAGTGGTGAGAATTTTATGCATTTTTCTAGGATTTACACAAGCTGACATATTTCTGAAAATTATTTGGGACAGACTAAAACATCATGATGGATGGATGGTATCCTTGAAATAGCTGGACTGACCTTGAAGGAGCTGGGGGTGGTGACGACCGACAGTGAGCTCTGGAAGGGCTGGCCCATGAAGTCACAAAGAGTCAGAAACGACTGAACGAATTAACAACAAAACATCATGAGTGGGAAGCAGAGAGATACACATTTAATAAAGATAGGGTTTTTTTTTTGGGGGGGGGGGTTACTGTTGTTAAAGAAACTCACATGCTGGTCCAAACTTACTTTTTCCCTTAGAAAATGCCAAGTTTCTGCAGAGAAAAAATGGGATATTCTGGAATCAGAACACACATTTTTTCCCCATCAAAAATGATGTGCGTGTTTGAACTGACAAGAACTGCACATAAATATTTATTTACTCTCAAAAGTAAGAAAAAGAAAACCCTGCAGAAATAATTTATCTGGGTTAAATCATCTGCTATATAACATCCTGCCTACCGGAAGATTGACAGTTCAGCCATGGGTCAGGGTAAGCTCCCGCCATCAGCTTCTGCCCACCTAGCAGTTTGAAAACAACAATGTAAGGAGATAAATAGGTACCACTTTGGCAGGGAAGTAAAAGGCACCATGAAAAAACATGCTAACAAAAATCCAACCAGGAAAGGCATCAATGGACGACAGACTCTTCAGTGTGGAAAATGAAACAACAGCACTACCCCATGGCCGGGTTGAGCACAGCCGGATGCCAGAGATGAAAAGAGGGAAACCTTGTCTCTGTTTATGTACTGTATGTCTCTGTCAATTGTATAATGACATTGAATGTTCGACATATATGTACCTGTAATCTGCTCTGAATCCTCTCGGGGAGATACAGCAGAATATAAATAAAGTATATTATTATTATTATTATTATTATTATTATTATTATTATTATTTCATATAAGTTGAATATTTACATTATTATAAAATGCAAGGAAAGCACCTTCTCATTTTTGCTTGGTACAAGAAAGGGGTTTGGGGGAACATGAGACCAGACACTCCTGTTCACTTTGTGGAGGTAGGATACAGTGTGAGGCCTCACAAATTTTCTAATCCCCAACCAAAAAAAATATCTTGACACTTAGAAAATGGCAATATGGTCATCTACTCTAAGATTGCTCATGTTTCAGGATACTTTTTCTGAAAAAATGTTGGAATAGAAACCACTTTAATTTATGCAAAAAAAAAAAAATATAAGGTTTTCCACACAAAACAGCAGGGCGTTGTGGGCAAAAGGCAAACTACTTCTTAGTAATATTTTTGTTTTTTAAAAAAATCTCTCAATGAGAGAGCATCATTGAAAGACACTCTCTCAAGAACTTTGCCTCATAACAAGAAACTTTTGGAAATACAATGGTATCCACTGGAGTTTGGTTCCAGGAATACCTATGGATACCAAATTTGTGGATGTCCAAATACACACACAAACACACACATAGCATAGTAAAATGATGCCCACAGCATTAAATGACAAAATTGAAATTTGCTGTTTGGTTTTTTAAAATACTTTTAAGCCATGGGTGACTGAATCCATGGATTCAGAATCTGTGGATATGGAAGGCCAACTGTGTTCATTTTTGTATGACAGAATGAAATAAGTAGAAAGACAGTTTGCTCGCTGTTCTTCATTTTCTGGTCTCAACTTAGGAATAAATGTTTTACCCTGAAGATGTTGTCAGACAAGTACAAGTTAACTCTTTGGAATAAAGCAGCAGGATTGCAGATTTTGTGGTATGTGTTGTTACTCACAAAATCAAATATTTTGGCACTTGGACCAACATGCTTTTTTTTTTTTTGACTGAAATGAACATCACAAGATATATCAGATCATACATAAACGGCAGGTGCTTCTAGATTAAGACAAGGTGAGCATCTTCGCTTATACCAGATAGTTCATCTTCTGCATCTGGATCTCAGCCTGAAAGACCAAAATGCCTAAAGGGTAAAACATAAGCAAATACAATATGTGAGAATGTATACCATTGGTGACTGATCATGCATCACAGCTTTCAAGACATCAGCTGTAGCTTTCAGTATTCTAACTTTGCAGAGCTTAAGCCAAATGTCACTGTATTTCATGGCAGCCAAAGACTGAAAGCAATTGTTCCACTGTCATTTCATTTTGGCTTAATATTCAGCCTGAAGAAGTTGTTGAGTGAAGTTCAAAGCTTACTTGCAACTTTGTGACATTTTAGCCTTCATAAATGTATTACACTACCATTACTTTTGGATCAATGTACTTGGCACTGTATAAAGAAGTAGATGATTTGGATGGAGGTGTGAGAGCAAATTGTTCTCTGTACCTAGGCAATTTATAGTTGAAATTCTGATATCAGAGAGAGGACAGAGTAATAGGAGAAAAAAGAAAAGCAATGGAAATGAGGAACACAATCTGAAACCATATAATGCTCTTCCATATAATTAGATGCTACAATGACTGATCGTGCTGATATTAAACAAAAGTGTTCCACAAATTCAGCACCATATTTGGAGGTAGAAATATTGGGGGACGGAACTCTGTTTTTCAATGAACACAAAATAATTTAAAAGCTTTCCCCCCATTAAATGGGGCATGTAAAGTCTACATTATGTTTACGTTTTCAAAAAAACTCCTCTCTGTTTTTCTACAATATAAAATTAATTTATTCTAGTCATTAAAAGTCAGCTGTGCCACTTTTGAACTGTGGTGTTTATTGTTCTTATCTAGAAAACCTAGGGCTGATGGGAATTGAAGTCTATCTGGAGGGTCATATATTTTACAGCATTGATTTAGGTTTTTCTTCATCCAAAATATGACATTTAAGTTCCTTCAATATGTTAAGCACAGGAGAATATGTAATCTGAAATCTGATAGTTTGGTCAGATAGCCGACAGAAAGTGGGGGGAAAAAGAGGAAAAGAAATGAAGCTGTCTCCATAATTCATGCCTTGCGATCTCTAAAGAAACAGAATGACAAAGAAGTGGCAGGCAGCAAAAAAAAAAAAAATGATGACACATATTCTGAAATGTGGAATAGGCCATTCAGTACTAGTAGCTTATCAAAATCCTTCAGCTATGATTATGGGCTTTGGGAGCAACAAGTAGCACTTCCTCAGTAAAAACGGGTTTCAAGTGGTGATCATCAAGGTTTTACAGTCAGGCAAAGTGGGCACACCTGTAATCAGCACTTGGTTCTTGCTGCTGTTATGGGGAGAATGCTTTCCCAATGCAATCCAAACACAGGTACAAAGTTTTTGAACTTTGAGCAACATATGACATTATCTGATATGCTGATGTCTACAACGAGTTGGCAAAAGCACAAGTATGATAGGCCTTCCTAGTGTTGTGATTAACTCTCAAAGCAGATGTATAGAAGGCACTGAGCTTTCTAGTTAGTGTCGCAATCCAGAGCAGGGAACGAGGCCCTAAGATAACTATCCACCACACTTGACTGTGAAAAACAATCCTTTTTTATTGAAGAAAAATGGTTACAAAATAAAGGAAAAATGCAAGTCAAAAGCCACAGCAAAATCAGCAAACATGAATTTAAATGGACAAAACAAAACCCAAAGCCACACTGTAAAATACTGGAACCTGTTAGCAATCCACTAACCGTGCTTGATATCCTAGAAATCTTTCAAGACCATTGCCAGGGAAACCGGGAGAACTGCCAAGGTCTTCGTCAATCTGAATCGATGCCTGAACTGAGAAAGTCAGCCCGGCGGAAGGCACTTCAAGCCGAAGAATTGGTTCCGTGAACCACCCCTCTGCATTGAAGCCATTGTTTGTATTTCTTTTAATCGGGAAGACCTACACAAGCTGAGTGATTTACTTCTGTCTTGCCAAATCTGGCCCCTTCTGTTCTCATTAAAGTTAACAGGTGCAGAAGGGAGTGAAAGGTCATGGCTTCCCTCTGAAACATTCTCATGAACACTGGTACTTTCATTTTCCAAATCTACAGAAGTTCCTTCCTCACTAATTTCAGGAACATTGGCATTTTCCAAACCTACAGAAGTTTCTTCCTCACTAATTTCAGGAGCATTGGCATCAAGAGGTACATTATCATTAGCATCAGTAAATATATTTTCATTAGCATCAGGAGGAACAAACAGAGAATCAGGTTCAAGTTCAAACTCAGGCTGAACCCCAACAGTTAGTTACCATTCAGGTTTTTAAAATGTTACTGATGTATGCTTTAAACATCTGGAGAGAACATGAAATGGTAGGTTGAACTCAGTCTTACTTACTAGTTTATATTACTATCCAGCCAATAAACTCAACGAGATACATGTGGGTCTTCCCTTCCCCATTTCTTCTCACCACACTCTGTGAATAGATCTGGAAAGAAAGTGATTCGCCCTATTAATTTCATGGTTCAGTAGAGGCTTAACCTAGATATCCAAGGTCATAGATCTCTTAAAGTCCAACACTTTAAATATTGCACCATTCATTCTTTTCCTGTTTGGAATGCTGGTGTGTATGGTGCTCCACTAATCCAAACAAGTAGATCACACTACGTAATTATAATACTATGATTCCACTTTAACTGCTATGACAACTTCACACAGGATCACATGATTTGAAGTTTAGGAAGGAATATTCAGATTTTTCAGCCAGAAAACTTTAGTGTCTCTCTAAACTACAAATGCTAAATCCCCACAGGCTATTGCTATAGTGGTTACAGTGGAATCACTGCCATAATAGTGAAAGGCCCCAGTGGAAATAGCCTATAAGCCAGTTTTATGTTTTCAGAGGACTCCAGGATATAATTTTATTTCATGAAAATATATGCCCTCTACTGGTTATTTAAGACTCTCAGATCTAGTAATATTATCTGACAGACCATTATAATGCAGACTAATACAATGCTTCAAGGACAAAAGAATACTAATATATTGATCTAGCCAAAGATCCAGAAACACTACATACACGATTGAGCCATTTTCTTCCACAGTCCACCATACGCTCAGCGGATGCCCTGCTATAGTGTTCCCCCTTCTTAGTTCTTTCAGGTTCAATCTATCTTAAACAGCCTATAAGACAAATAAAATGGTTCTTATTTAAGCCAACTTTCTGTGTTTAGTCTCATTTTCATTGTTAGTCACCAAATATGTACAAAGCCAGTAATGCAAGCATGTGAACTTACAAATGACAGAGTGATAGAAATATGACAAACTGTATGGCTTTACATCAAATAGAATGTCACATTCCCAGCCAAATAAGAATAAGAGGATTTCTGCTAAGCACGTTCCAGACATTGCTCATATTATCACTTCTCCTCCTTCCTGTGTGTAATGTAATCCATATTTTGTATAGTGTATCAACAAAGCAACATACTTAGAAAAGTTTATATACAAACTATATCCTTTAAAAACTTTTAAGAAAAAGGGCAATGCTGTAAGGGTGAGATGTTGTCACCTCTTCACTGATCAATGAGAATCACACAGCAGGACAAGAGCAGAAGGTTTCTGTGGAGAGCTCCTTTTAGCTTTTCTTGGTCATCTCCAGCAGTGCTCACTGCTTAAAAATCACAGATGTCATGTAAAGGACAAAGTTAAAGAGTAGGGACAAAAACCTCCAATGTTCATGAATTGTCAACAGAATGGAAATGAGAAGTGGTGTTTCCTTGCTCACTTTTCACTTATCATGGAGAACAAAGAGATCAAAAAGAAACCCCACAGCAGGTGTATTTGGGCTACCAGCAAATTTGTCAGTCCTTTTGTATTTTTTTAACAAGCAAATCAAGTAATACCGAACTAATAGTTTTTCATGTCATCAAACAGATAGAAATATGCAGGTTCTGAATTATTCAGTCATTTTTGCTGGCTCAGACTTTGTGGGACTAATTGGAATGATCTATGTCACACCCTCCTTGCCTTCATACAATGAAAATGAAACAGATCTGACACCAAGCATTATTTGGTCATTTTAGTTATACCTTCAGATAGTTAGCATCGTAACTTTTGTGACACATAACTGGCATTTTTATCAAACACTTCCCATATTTTTCCCAAATTCATCTCGAAAAGTCACATCCAATTTCTGCATTGACAAAAAAGAGAAGACAGAGGGACTCAGAAATAAAGCATAATAATATACAGGGCTTCATGGGAAAGGAATGCAATAAGCATTGACTGGAGTTGTTAATGTTTGAATCTCTTTTGGACTATTGGCTTAATATATGCTCTGTGGGTATTTGGCTGGTATTATGTGTCATGTTCACATGACAAAATGGTTATATTATAGCTGATCTCCCACACAGACTATCCATTTGCTGCAAAATGTGGTCCAGGCATTATGTGCATGAGAACTACCAGGAGGAGAAGGCCAATTTATTCTTATAGATTGCAGTTAAAATGCTGTAGCAGGTAACATAAACTGGTGAGGTAGGGCACTAGGCAAGTATATACCTCCTTCTATTGTCAGTCTTGTCTTTTGTACATCTATGTGTAGATTGCTATACTTAGGCTTTATGTTTCCTCTCTTCTCTGTAGTTGCTTCCCTTTGCTAGGAAAGGATTAGTCATGCATGACTCTTTTCTCTAGAGTGCATACACAATTCTGTAACCAAGTCTAAAGTGTAGCTTTTCCTCTTCTGTTATGACTGACTGGATTTCTTGGAACAATAAACATAAGGGGTTTTAAAGCTGACTAGAAGGATTAAGAGTACTACTGATTTAAAAGTTTGGTGTTCTCTAATATAAATATCAAAAAAGGCTTACTATAAATGTTAAACGACCTATGCTTTCTGCATTTGAATCTTTGTTCTGTATATTTCAAAGAAATATGTGTTAATATATTATTTCACATCATGTTTCATGAATATGTGTTCTTAACAATGTTGTACCCTGCCTCAAGTTTTGAGGTGTCAGCCTCGACCCCCAAATACCAACAGAGCATACATTAAGCAAATAGTCCAACAGAGATACAATACTGGTCAGAAATTCTTGGAGTTGGAGACCCAAACAACTGGAGAGTTGTGATTTGAGGATGTCTGGCCCAGGTTCTTGAGTATACCATAATGTATGACCACAGTGTCATGTTATAAAGATGTTCTTTTATATTAAAATAGCAATTTTATTATTTGCTGTTTTTCACTTGTGTGGGGGTCCTATGCTTCCAGCTGCAATGAATGAAGAGGGCTGTCTGTACATTCATTTTACATTTGTGATGTAATATATCACATGCCCAAGGCCAACAAATGCATATGTTTGATGAGGAACCAGATTCAACCCTTCAGGGAGAATGAGATTTCCTCACAGCTTTAAATGTTATGGAGTAAGGTAGATCAATTTGCTGACCTCAGATGGCAGAGGACAGATTAATTAATGTGAAGTGAATCACAACTAATGTGGTGGTGGGGTGTTAAGGAGCAAGTGCATTTCATGGCTGCTCCACCCGCTTTCACCTTCTTTCATCTGTGTTGGCCCATTCTAATGTTCTCCTTTCACAGTGAAAGCATACTGGTTACTTAAGGGATGGGTATGATTTTTTCCTACTATGTAAGAAGTTTCTTTTGGCCTACACTATCATGTAGGTGGTTGGCTAAGGCTGAGGCTTTAAATAGGTCCTTATTGATAGGTTCGGGAGGAGAATCAAGTCTGGTGAGGTTATTGGCACCCTTTTAGTGGAGAATAGGATTCCAGAACTGTCCCTGAGTAGTACACAATCAGGAAGTGGTCTCTGGATCTTCAGTTTCACCAAGGGACCATGTGACTTTTGGGCTGACACCCTCTTGCCTTCCAGTGTAATAGCTTGCCTGCATATACCTTGATTTTTCAATAGGGCTCCTTTCAGGGACTCTGATGATCTAACCAAGCAATCTTGGGGAGGAGGATGAAGGTCACTGTCCCAACTGCTCCTACAGTAGCTTGCACCCCCTGCTAAGTTTTACATATCACTTGGAAACAATTAAAAAGAGAACATTAAGAAAGTTACCCTGATTTCAACCCATATGTTCTTCTGTGGTCTCATTATTCCATCTATAGGACAATAAAGAGAACAAGCAGAAAGAGTTTCATCAGGAAGCAGATCCCTTAAAGGAGGAATGACACCAGTATGTTGAAGAGCAGAATTCTGTATGTCATTGCAGGGTTTGGTCTTCTAAAGTAAACCAGTAATCTCAAACAGCCTGCTACCCTCAAGTGTTGTAGGAAATGCTCTCCTGATGTAAGGTTGATGTGAGATTAAATGGACAGGTCAGTTAGCTTCTGTACATGGAATGGGGGGATGAGATAATCTTGTCCTTGCCTCAAGCAAAGCAAGTTTTTAAAAAGATAGCTCCCTTTGCACACCATTTCATACAGAGCTATACACATGGGGCACAGTATCATACAGTTCAGAGAGAGCTGAAATGTCTCTGCTACTAATAGGAAATCCCTGACTATGGTATCTATGACAGATATACAATATTCATGTGCTGGCACTGCAACTACCTCTGTTATCCAGTTCAACAAAACAGGGGCCTGTTGCATGTTCTACAATTGAAGCACTATCATTTTACTTTAACTGTGATGACAATGTTTTATGTAATCCCAGATTTGCAGATTAAGAAGGGCTAAAGGTTATTTAAAATTATCAATCAGAGAACACTACTACCTCATACAAACCCTAGGATTCTATAGGAAGCAACCATGACTGGCAAAATGAAATCATAATGAGGTAATTGTGGAGTATCAAAAGAGTCCTGGTTGATCCCCTGAATTAGGGTTGGTTAATTTTTCATTAGAAGAAGAAGAGAAAAGGAAGAGGAAGAGGGAGGGGGAGGAGGAGGAGGAGGGGGGGATATGGGTATAACTTTAAAATTTTATTAGAAAAAGAAGGCTGCACTTTTTACAAAGATGGCAAAGCTGTGCGTAATAGAGTTGGACAAGTTGTTATGTCAAACTCTAGCTATCTCCCTGTCAGAATCTGGCAGCCAAAGTAATTCTGTCTTGGAGATTCTGGAAATTATATTCTAAAGAAAAACTTTTCTATGTTGTTTTATGTAAAGATGAATGAGAAAAGCAATGTACTGACTGGCGAGAATCTTCCCATAAACTAGTTTACATTTAGACCGGCAGATGCTGTATACCAGCTGATCCACTCCCTCCCTCCCTCTTTCACTCCCTCTCTCCCCATCACAATGCTTTGTTTTAAACAGAATGCCTTTAGATGACTGGTGAGCCAGTAGCCCCTGCCTCACTGCTGATATGGTAGTCGGACTCTCAACCAAGAGCATATTTCTTATTTATATATGGACAAAGAGAGCCATTTTTTTCTCATACCTTTTGAGAACTGTCTTTTGAGAACTGAAGATATGTGGAAATGAAGTCAGCCCTTCACATTTGGTATCTGGCTTTTGATACTTCACAGATTTGATTAAAATGTTCTATATCTATGTGACTCTATGGCCAACTTCTTCCATGCTGAGGAATGCTGGAGGACCTAGAGATTCCTGGAGAGAACACCTCTAGAAATCTTCCAGTGGAAATTGACCATAGACTCACACTGAAGGTGTCCTTTCAGATTAAAAAAAAATAAAATGTTTTTAATTTCATTTTTTCACATTTATGGGGACCGGTGTCCCTAACCCCAATGAATTAGATCTTTAAAACTAATTATATCATTCATACTGTCTTGATGTGTTAGAAATAATTCCAGTTAATCCTCTCATCTCATTTCCTTCCATTTTCTTCCTTGTCCTCACAACCTCTGAGGATGCCTGCCATAGATGCAAGCTAAACACCAGGAGAAAATGCTTCTGGAACATGGCCATACAGCCCGAAACACTTTCAACAATCCATCCTTGTTCTTCCTTATTTTATTGCTATCTTGACAACACTCTGGGGTTGCTTGGTCAGTGCACTTCAGTTTTCACCTATACAATTTGAGAAGTTATGAATTTATTTCAGGATAGATTTTGTAAATTACAGCTAATGTATTCAAGTGTGTCTGAAGATCAAGAAGCAATTCACAAAAACTGAAATGAGCTGGTTCACCTTACATGTGACACAATACTCTTTTCTTTGAAACAGACACTATTTCTTTAAAATTTGCTGAAAAGCAAACAGATGTTTGCATGAAATCACACATATAACACAAGGTTGAAAGACTACTTGTGACAGATTTCTCTGGTAGCTGAGGCAACATAGTTTCCCCAGACAACTTAATCAATAGGAAACGAGACCTTCAGTAGGAGGGGAATCCCATTGACTATTAATTGATCAATAAGTCAGCAAGAAAGCTGGTAAGTTTAATGATAAAATTAAACAGGATTTTATTTAAACTGCTGCTTCCAGAGATGATTATCTGTACTCTCACCACTGAAGTTACAGTTCAGCTTTTTATCTAAGAAGGAGAGTCAAACATAATTGAGGTTCCTAACTACAGGGTCTAACTACATTGAGTGAAGCACAGAGTCAAAAAAAAGGAACCATGTGGAGCATTTAAACAATTTAATCACTGTCTTTCCTTCACAGGGAACTAAGAGAGCTAGCTTTGTGAGGAAAAGTAGAGAGGACTACACAGAGAATCTCATGGAATGATGGAAGTTATGATTTCTTGGGAGGGAAAATTAACAGTCAAAATGATATAAAGCTCATCTAAGTGTGTTTAGTATAGATCAGGGAAGGATGAATCTTTCCACTCTGTTGTGCTCTGTGTTTTCTTTTTAAGAAGCTCAGTACCTTTCAATCTTCATTAGAATATATTTGTTGAATTTTAGTATGTTGTAATAAAAAACAATTAAACCAATTTCTGAGCCATCTTTGCAAGTGAAATCAGTAAGAACAGTATTTCAAAGTATGGAAGCAAACCTGGTAAAGGTGATGTTAAGGAATATGAAGTGATAATCGAACATGGCTGAATGAACAGATCTTTGAAATGAGAGTCTCAAAAACTAAGCAGTGAAATCCTTCATTAGGAGAGGCAAATTTGCTAATGAAATAAATGCATATTAAACAACTGATAAGTATTTTAAACAATGATTTTAAAATAATTTGAATAGACCTGCTAGAAGAAATCAGTGTCTAAGGAAAAGTAGGTAGAGGACCAAAATCCCCCAGGCCTGCAAAGTCATAAAGTTTCTTTAGATTCAAATTTTTGCCACTACAAATTACATAATTTGGTAAAAAAGTAGTATCAAAGTGTTACACTAGATCTTCAATAAACTCAAACTCTCAAGCAACTGGCAAAACAATCAAAGAAATAATACAAATTAAGTTACGTTTGTCTTTATTTGTCTGAATTTGCCTTTGTTTAGTGTATTTCAATGTTAATATCAAGGCAATGCAGAGTTTATGGTATGGTATAATATGGGATATAGTATTAGATAGACATATTTTAATAGTAACACTGAAGCAACCAGAAACTACATTTATTTTCAGTCTTTTTCATTCTAAGAACTTTATCATAAAAAACCAGTTATTTTGCTACAGTTGCATTATCATTGATAATGGATAAATACCAGGTTGAACACTCTTTACACCAGGGGTCCACAAACTTTTTAAACAGATGGCCAAGTCGCAGTCCCTCAAACTGTTGGAGGGCCGGATTATAATTTTTAAAAACATGAATGAATTCCTATGGACACTGCACAATTTTAACAAATATAAACTTATTAGCATTTCAGTAGGAAGTGTGGGCTTCCTTTTGGCTGATGAGATAGAGTTGTTGCTTTTATCGTTGTGTGCTTTCAAGTTGTTTCAGACTTAGGCTGACCCTGAGTGAGGGCCGGGTAAATGACCTTGGAGGACCGTATCCGGCCCCCAGGCCTTAGTTTGAGGACCCCTGCTTTACACCATACCTGTCTTCAGTAGGACAATTGCATTCCCTGGTCTCATGATTTTACTTCCAAACTCCCTCATAATCCTGCCTTCCAATACTATCCGGGAGTCCTTAATTATTTGTTGTTGTCTCCATGGGCATGTGCGACTAGGGCCTCCCACCCTCGAGCCCAAATATGAAACACACTGTGTTGGAATAATAAATGGTCACAATTTGTTTATTGCTTACAAAAGAGACACAGGATTGGCAGCCATGCATGGGTCCTGGATCCATGAATCAGGCAGCCCACTGCTGTCCAATACCACTTAACCACTCCAGGGTGTGCTGCTATTACCGACCAGCACAAGACCATTGCACCCCTCGAGAACCACTGGATCTTTCTCTCCCTCCCCTCCAATGGAGGGGGGGGGTGATTAATGCAAGCCAGATCCGGGGCCCATATCACATGCCATAAAGTTGTGACAAAGAAACAGTTATCCACAAAACCATCAATCTTACACAATATTTATAAAGAGTGGTGGGCTGGGACACAGGAAAGGCACGCTGCTCAGTGCAACCTTTCACAGTCTTTGAAAAGGCTGCCTGAAGATCATGAAGGTGGCCAGCCAAGCCAGTCAGAGGCAAGCCAGGGCCACCTCTTATTGGCCAGTCGGCCGGCAATCAGGAACTTCTCTCACCACTGAGGGGGCTTCTGGGAAGAAGTAGCCCCCTCCGTAACCACAGTGGCCAGGAGGAGGCCCTGTCACTGCAACCTCTCTGTCCAGTAAGTTGGGCAGAGCATTTTTTTGCTCAATTGTACAATTAGAGTATTTAAAACAAAAAGGCAAACAGATAGCTTGGGAATATTGAGGGGAAGGAGGTAGAGGGGGAGAAAAGGAGAATCTCCATGCCTAACGTCATGTTACTGCAGGCATGGTAGTGGAAAGGAGGTAGAGTGACAATGCCCCCTTGTGGCCACAATTGAGCACAACATCCAAAGGATGCCAAATGATGAGAAAAGGCCTAAAATACCTCTATCAGTTGTCTGTCTTGTCATTTTATAATCAGCATTTCCCATATATGTGTTCTGTGATCTGCCCTTAGGGTGAGAAGGGTGGAATTAAAGTACTATAAATAAATAAATAAATAAGCCCTCAATTGGATTGCATCTTTTAAATTGGGCAGCTGCTAAATACAACACCAGTGACAAGATTATCTCGTTCTTTACTAGTCCCATATCCCTTCTTCTCTTGTTATTCTTCTGGCCTTTGCCCACATTATCACATTATTCTGCTGGCCTTTTGCCCACATTACCAAGTTCTAACAATGTTTAGATTTTTAGTCATGACAATCCCACAACCATAATTGGTGTCATTGCTATCATCATCTCCTCTTTCTTACTTTATCTGCTTTTCTGGTGAACTTTGTCTGTTGGGAGGACAGGTGATATTCATTTCCATCTACATCTTTAGGTTTGTCTCTATACAGGTGCTGCTGTCTTAAAGTTTACAAATTGGTGTAGAGTCAATACATGAAAGTGAAGATGTTTATCCTGTCCAACACTCCATCAACACTTTTGTCACGATCTTAATGTAGACAGTGACAGCCTGAAGAGAGGAGCTTTGTCACAGCTGTGGAAGCTATCCCCCTGATTTTAATATTTTAGCCTTCCAAATTGTATGATGAGACTGTAAATTGAGAGGCCGACTTCTTCAAAAGCAAACAAAACACATGCTCTCTATGTGTTATGTATGAGGAATGGAATAAGCCTAGTCTACTTTGAACAATTTTGTATGCAGGAGGTTTAAGTATAATATAGGTATATGCATTTAAAATATGAATTTCAGGAGGAAAGAAAGAAAAGGACTGACCATTCCTGTCATACTTTGACAGGAATGCAATGGTTTAGCTTTCCTCCAAATGGTCTGAGCTTAGGAGTTATGGTTTCCATGGAAACGAGGCCAATATGCTTCAGTATTAAAGATTTTGCTTTGTTACAGAAGTGAGCTTTGCGAAACATAACATGATCTAAGATAAATTGAAAATCCAATCTGCTACAGCATGTACTTTAGCCAGAAAGGCTGTTTTTCTTCAGTCTCTTCTCCACCCAGTAAACAAATGCCACATTTTAAATGGTGTACAATTTTTTAAAGACCTTTTGTGTCTTTGGGCTCAGGAACTAAGCTGAATTCTTCATCTTGTTTGATCTCAGCCTAGGCTCTGGTTCTTTTTAAAAGATGTGGCGAGTTTCTGTCAAAATTAATGCTGGAGTGAATATTCCCCCTTTTTTTGGTAAGACCAAACATCCTCTTCAACTGTGTGGATGTTTTAGCTGCTTCAGGAGAATATTGTGTGATAATGTTTTAGTTTTATTCTCACAGGGGTTCTGACACAAGGAGTTGGTTGAGAAGCTACAGAGAACATGTTACCACAAAGGAGTGTTACAAAAGGGAAGGATGGAAGAACTCAGCCACTGCCTAAACTGAGGGAAACTGTGATCATTACTCCTTGGGAGGGAAAAGAATTAATTAGATTTGTATTTCACCATGAAAACATCTGTTTCTTGTCTCCCAAGATTAGCCACAGGATCCATGCAAAACTGTGAATGCATTTAAACAACATATGCAAACTTTAACAAGGCACATGCCTGAAAAATGTGCAGCAGGACATTTTAGTCAATATAAAAGGTATAGATAAATGTTTGTTCTAGAAAAATCTATAAAGATAATGTGATTGCAATATTGTATTGTCGAAGGCTTTCATGGCCGGAATCACTGGGTTGTTGTAGGTTTTTTCGGGCTGTATGGCCATGGTCTAGAGAGACAGGTCACATTTTTTCAGGCTTGCTAGAAAGCAATATAAAACCTACTCTGAATAATTTTTTTTTTTGCCAAAGTTAAATCTTTTAGTTGACTTGAAGACACATAACACAGCATTTAATAAGCTATATTTCAGAGGGGGGAAAACACTTCTGAGGATTCAATGCCTATGGCTACCTTATAAAATTCACAGGGTCATTATAATTCACCCCAAAAAGGTATGAGTTCAGTTGAAAAAGAAGTGTTAAATAATGAAAGAAATTGGGTGGTTTTAAATTAATCCACCTAAATGTAGCATTGAATAATGTGCATTAGTGCAATGATCTAGATGATATATATGATTTCAGTAAGGTTAATATCTTAATGCTGAAAACTGCATTTGGATGTAGGTGTTATTTCAGTTTTATGTTTGCAGATATTAGAGGAAAAATCTCTAAATTCCTAGCAATTCCCCATCACGAGTAGTAGTGCGGTCTCTTCAAACTATACAGATATTAGACATTTCCTACATAACTAGAAAACAGCAGGAGGCAGAAAGATAGGCTTTAAGGGGGTAAGTTTTAAAACAGAGTTCAAAAATATAGGAGGAAAAAACACATCTTTCTCTAATATAACTCACAGTGGAGCTCTATGATTATATAGATCTACAAATCTCAATTTGTCATTGCTGTTGTTGAGAAAGAAGTGGGATATCACACTCACAATTTCAACAGATTATATTTAAATATATATTATCTAAACATATTTTCTTTCAGGGGACACATTTCTAAGCAAATTTTATCCTAAAATGTACATTTTCTAAGCTTCTTGGTATATTCTATTACATTTTGAGCCAAGGACTTACTTGCAAAAGTCCTTAAGAGTACTGTTTTCCAGTTCACTTATTGCTTCAGTATAAGCCTAGGTTTACGTGAAAATGAAGCCAAAAAGAAAATACTGTGTTGCAGAAAAATAACTTTCTCAAGCGCTAATCCCCTCCTCCCCCCCCCCCCCACACACACACATACCAGCAAAATCTATGTCCCAACATACATAGTTTTGTACATCTTGCATAATATGTGAAACTCTAAAATACTCCAAAAATTATGGGAGAATATTCCATTTCCTCTTGGTGGCTTATTTTTAAAAGCTGAGAGATTCCATGAGAACAGAAACTGCTTTTACTGGCATAACAAAATAACAGATAAGACTGTGACTTGGCAGAGCTAACATATTTACAGAATTATAGGTGAAATTTAAAGAAATGAATGAGGTTTATGTGGACAATGATGGTTCAGATGACTAATTCATTCTTGAAGAAATATATAAGTAGATGAAGCAGGTCAACTAAGTATTCATGAAGAGAAGAGAACTTTGAAAGAGACTTGGGTAAATATGTTTTGATAAAACCATTAATGCTTTATTGACTTTTTCAAGAAAATGGCTAGATGTGTTAATAGTTTTGATTTTAATTATTACTAGATAGATCTTGTACAGGAGAAAATAGTACCCACTAGATTTATTTATTTATCGTGTAAGGAACAACCAGACATTGTATTACATTTCTAACAGAACAAAACAAACGACAGACAAATTTGCAAGCTTGGTAGTTGATTAAATGTCCTTTGACCAGTATCTGGCCAGAAGCGACCAGAAGCGACCCACTAGATGACAGAGATATAAATTAACTCTATTTTTAAATACCTGCTGAAAATAAAATGAGAAGTTACATTTGTATTTCTGCCTTTTCTCTTTTTTGCTTTGTTCTTTGTGCTTTCTGTGTAAATATAATACATTTGGAAACCTTCTATAAAAATATGTTTTTAAAAAGAGATTATAAAGACTTTTCTGACAGACTAGCTGCATTATTTCCCCCAAAGGTCTTATGTTAGATAGATGCAAATGAAATTCTCAGATGGAGATCCCTTGTAATCTCAAATGGAGAAGTGGAGAAATGCAGAGTATTGCTTTTGTCCAAATGCAGCTTATGGGTTGAGGGCTTCCTTTTCATCTATGGCCCTTCCTTAAGTATCTCTAGTCAATGTATAGATGTAGAGAAACTACAAGTATGTTACTTTATTCCACTCACTACATGCTACATTACAATTTTTGCTTGACAAAGAGACTTGTGAAGCTTCAAAAGCTGCTGTGATATATTTTGTACCATTTAATGCAATAGTCATAGATTTGGGATTTTGTTAAAATGGGTTTTATTTGGTTTTTTTATAGTCAATGTGGCTAACTCTGTAACTGTTTTTGTCCTTTGGAGCACTGCAAAGAACTTGATGTGTCTTCCTTTTTCAAAAGTTAAATAATAAATGCTTCTAAGCATACACAATAAACTGGAAATATGTCCTTATTGATGGACCATATGGTTCTTGTCCCCTTTATGTCAGCATTACAATGCTTCCATTTATCTCTCTTTATGATGAAGCAAGCAGTAACTGTCAGTTATGACTCTCCAAACTGTATATCTCCCTGCCTGACTGCTGAATGGAAGATAATCAGTTCTAGCAAAGCAAAATTCCAGTTAAATAGAATATAAGAATGTAAGAGAAGATGGAATGGAAAAAGATTGACAGTAGCAGAGTGTGATGGATGTCTGGGTGGAGTTAGTATGACTGACAAGTTGGGAGAATCACTTGAGAAGTTACAGAAAGACATGGTGATGGAATGACACATAGCAGTTTAGGAGAAAAGAGAGGGAGAGAGTAGAAAGTAATTGTATTTTGTTTGGGAGATCTTTTGAAAAGACAATCTAATTGAAACTGCATTAGATGAGTGGTATTATCTGCCAAGGAAAACAGAGGAATTTGGTCTTCTTGTTTATGAAAGTAGGAATGCTTGCTTAGGGTAATCTGGTAAGGGAAATTGGCTGCTGGTCTCCACACAAGTACAGACCTAGATGAAGCCATGTTCTACAGTGTTTAACCTCCCACATGCAGAGTGTGGAGAAAACAATATATATTAAAGTTGGGTGGACCTAGCAACTTTGTCTTTCTCCCCTCCTCATGTGGAAAAGTTACATATTGAGAACACACTTGGCCCAAGGCATCATGTAAAGGATTACCAGACTTTGCAGTATTTTGGCACTGAATATCTATCCCATCTGCCATCACAGGACGTTCACAGTAATACATATCTGCCAAGCTATCTAGCCTACCAATAGGTAAGAAGATATATATGCACACACACATACAATGGGCCCTTAGTATCTACTGGGCTTTGGTTCAGAAATCCTCTATGGATATTCATCCCATTTATATACATTGATGTGGTAATGTGCCGTCACACCCAGACTCTATAATGTTAAAACTAAGATGTGCTTCTCTCTTTATCTGGGCGAACTGCTGGGGGTCTTTCTTTGAAGCAATAACTCAATACTTTCAGCAACTGATGCCAGTCAAGATATGAAAATCAACAAAATATTTCCAAAGTCCTTGGCAGACTTGGCACAGCTTGATAAAGTTACAACACAGTCAATTTGAGAAACCATAGAGATGTTATGTCTTTCCCTTTTTCTTCAATTGCTGAGGTAATATTTCTCCAAATGGTAGAGATATTTCACCCTAACCCTGAGCTGCTCTGGTTAGAAAGAACAGGTCTTTCCCTATCTAAGCACAAGGTCAGTTTTGGAGATGAAGTAATGCTCAATAGTATCCAATATCTATCTATACCTCAATTGCTCAATTGCTTTTCTTAATAACTCAATTTCTATCTATGACTCAATAAGCTTCTCTTTATCTCTATATCTATAACTCAATAACTATTCTATCTATCTCAATAGTATTCACAATGAGGTTTTCAGAGCTCCCTGCCTGACCAACAGCACATCTGAGGTTCTTTACTGAAGGAGGCAGGGGAGATTCCAAAATGGAGATCTCAAGCCCAGGAAAAAGGGCAGACTCCTAACCCAAAGAGATACTTTCTAAACCAATAACTGCAGAGAGCCTGCAGCCTGGTTTTCCAGACTCTGATACTGTTTAACTTCCAGGGTGCTGCTGGGTCTGTAGCAACCCTGGGGAAATGCAAAGGAATGCTATCCCATGCAGCTAAAAGGCAATGTAAACCATGCTCCTGGAAGACAGAACAGGTAAAATGGTGTCCTTTTATAAAATGGACAAAAAAGTGTGTGAGTGTGTGTGTATGTATGTGTGTGTGTGTGTGTGTGTATACTGTATGGTTAAATTCATGAATGCAGAACCCATACACATGCAGGACCAACTATATTGTTCTTCAGTTATTCCTTGTTTGATGCAAAGTGTTATAGAAAGTCTTGCTGTCTAGTAAGTGAAAAACACTCATTACCATCAGAAAAGAATTGTTCCTAGGAGGAGATTGAAACACTGGTGAATGGAATTGATTTTCCTTCATATTTTAATAATTTCGCATCAATGAGATGTTGTAAAAAAAATAGAAGAACTGCTAGAATTCATTTGTTGACTTTTGCAAAAAATAAAAAATAAAAAACCAAACAAACCCAGCAATAGTAGAGAAATAATGAGCACTTTAAATGCTTCACTGTATTCTTGATTATAGTCAGCTATTTTATACTTTTCCACTGTTATTTTCCTTCTTACATCAACCCTGACCCTTTGAGAGGCTAGTAAAAATCAAAACCCCTAAGCCAAATAACCAGTGTGGGAAATAAATGTAAATGTTGAGGCCAGGGAGTCAATGCAAAGATGATGAATACTCTGTCTATAAATGTCTGGGCTCTTTTCCACCTGAAGATTGTAGCCAGATTTTGTTTACAATTTATTTACGGTATTTATTTAAATACTTATTTAAATATTTATTTAAATCAAACCACAGATTTAAAAGTAGCTTATTTTGTTTCATATCTTTGATGACCAAATCCCAGTTTAAACCATGAAACCCCAGAAGTCACCCCATTATTAATCTGTATAAAAGGTAGTAGTGAAATGGCAAACAAACATATCTAAGTGAGCTCTGTTAAGCACATCCCCATTGTCAAATACACTGGCCTCTAGTAAAGCTTTTATTGAGAAATAGTTGTTCAAATGATAATCAGAACTGACAAGCAATATCAAAAGTCCTTCCTTGTGAAGAGGGTTCTTGGCAACGGTTTTATGGAATATGACAGCAAAAATCATACAAAAATACAGTGGATCAATTGCTTGCTTTGCTTATATGTTCATAGGACCACTATACCTGCTGGTAAATATAAACTGAAAACTGACAGACATTATGGAGGACACATATAAAACAGCAGCTATTCCTACTTTTAAAAATCCACTAATTGTACAACCTTTCTGAATCAACATACTAACCTGGAGAGCAGAAAAGTGAGCTGAAGGAAAGACGTAGGCTGGAATGCAGTTATCATCATACCCCTTGTATAAGTTTCATTACAAATGTAGTAAAACTTTATTTTATTGTGCAATTGATCATATTCAGTTCAGGGTTTTATAAGCACATTTCCACAAGTGTAGTCATTTCTCATTGTTAGTACAACAGGGCTATTGACACAACATAATTTATTCTTGGTTTACTCATCATTTAACAATTGAGTCAGTCAGTCAACTGTAGTTGGGGTTAACAAAAATGATTCCAGCATGTAGTTATACATTCTTGTTTGGAACATAACTTTTTATCAGTGCTTTCATTGTAACACCCGATTCATTTGGGAGACCGAAAAAGTCACCATAGGGATACCCCCATTGTATAATCAGACAAGAAACTGCTGCATTGGCAGATACACAGCCAGTTTCATCATGTTAATATTGAGCAGCAAGGTAGCACAATCACTGTATAATGACATAAATGTAGATTTAGGATCATATAAGACCTTGACCTTTGCATTCTCATAGCTCTCTCCATACCATTGACAGCCTATGGGTCAAAGTAGACATTAGCTTAAAGATGTAACTAACAAGATAAATGGAATTAATGATTACAATTACAAATCCATAACCTACTCATCCATAACTGATTCATTTTCATGATTCGAGTGTATCCAGTGGTGTAGGGAGTACGTGGGGATTGTAAAAGTTCCAAGTCATGATTTACCAGATGGCGGCTGCTGCAAATGAGGGTCTATTCCTCTGTCAGTTGGGACGCAGTAAGCTGACATTTCCACATCATTCTCATGAACAGTCTCTGGTGTGAGGAGGAATTGTGGCAGGGATCCCATTTCTGATTGTCACACCAAGAACTCTGCTGTCAAAGCCAGTACCTTGAAATTAGCGTAGAAGCAACCAGGAGGGCAATGCAATTCCTGGAAGAATGATGTTATGTGATTTGGAAAATGTTCATCTGGCTGTAGCATTTCATACTAGCTGCAGTTTCCAAAACACTTTTTAAGAGTAGCTCCATTTAAAACACTGCACAGTGATCCAATCAGGATATAATTAAGGTATAAACCACTATACCTCCTCTCACCTCCATACCCTCCCGATGTTCCTTTCTTTAATTACTGTAAATCCTGGAATAACATCAGGAGACACTTTAGCATAAGCATAGAGTCGTGCCCAGTGTTTCTGCTCTATAGTAACAGCCTGCAACAGAGAAATGTTGTTTATTGCTCCACAGAGTGATACATACTGGATTTCCCATTACTGACTGCTTCTGCTCTATCAGCATATGCTCTAACTCATTGCCCTTTAAAATTATTAGGAGATACAGAGAACAGCCAGACTGAGATAAGCTCTTTTCTGATTTAATTCGCTTGCCAAAAGTTCAATAAAATGATAGCAACAATGGACAATATTCTGTATCAGCTGCTTAGTTAAGCATATGGAACAGCTGCTGATGAGCATATCTAGGTAACTGTTCAGTATTCACAATCACTATTTTGTCATGGCCTCAAACTATTGCAATAATTGTAACTCTCCCTCTCCCAAGCTATTTTATCAGACATCAGCTACATGGAAAGAAGAAGCTCAATAATGCTTCTGGTGATTACTTGAATGAATTTCTATCAGGGTGAGGGAGCAGTTGGGCCAAAAGAAGTTCCTTGCTTAAGTATACAGTATTTAACTAAATAGTAAAGAATGCTGACAATTTCTTTAAATTTTAATTTTGCTGAATGCATTTTTCTTTTAAAATGTATTGTTAATTATATGTGTGTGCGTGTGATTGAATCATAAAGCAAGATTGAAAAGACATAATTTGGTTCTAGTATATCAATGGTTTAAAGATCTGAAACTGGTGGATTATAATCTAAAACTGTGCCACTACCTTACTTTAGATGGATCACAGCAACTATATCTTGAAGGGATTAAAAAAGAAGCAAAAAATAAAAAGAGAAGGTGAAGGCAAGAAGGAGGCGGGGGATAAATTAACAGGCAGAAGTAAAGCAAAATATTAATATAAAATATATTCAAATCAGTTCTCACAGTCAGTTGGGTGTGAAGATGAGCCTTGGTCTACAGAAGTGGTTCCCAACCTTTGGTCCTCCAGGTGTTTTGCACTTCATCTCCCATAATTCCCCATAGCTACTAAGTTGGCTGGGATTTTGGGGAGTTGAAGTACAAAACAACTGAAGGACCAAAGGTTGGGAACCACTGGGTCTACAGAGAGATATTGTTGATCTTCAGCTTCTGACATCCCTCATCATCAGTAAGTACACTGTTCAGCAACTTCTGAAGGGCCACACTTCACATGGGCTGTACAGACTCATATGCTAATGATTCAATGTCTTGTTCTCAAGCAACTTAGTTTTTTCTTGAGATGTCAAAGAAACAGGAGCACTTTGTGCTTGGTAGAAAAGGACATTGTTTACAGGTTGATACATACATATTTAAAATAAAATAAAATAATAATAAAACAAAAAATAACCACTCACCGACCCATAAGCCATTTACTCTTACTGTTATCACAAAAATGAAGTGAAAAAATAGGTTCCTTGAACTCTGTGTCTTCCAATTTGAGGTTTAGGATTTTTTCTTCTTCTCATGCTGTGCATAACATTCATATATGTGCATTTATCTGAATAGCATCACCAAAGAAAAATTAACACGGCTTACAATATTGAGTAACACCAAAGAGTGAAAATGAATGAAAGAAAAAATATGTCAGAGATCAAACAACATAATAATGAACCATAATGCAAACTTAGATATTACTTTGTAGTATGATAATGATGACGATGATGTATCAATTGAATCACACAATCTCATGATCTGCCTTTTTTTGGATTATTGGATGAGTGCCTAATGAACACTAGGCACTCACAGTTGTGTAGCATTTGTCCTTTGTCCCTACATACTTGACACCATTTCCTTTTGATACTTCCTTGGTGGAGACAATGTTTTGTACGCCCATTTGAAAACATGTATACCCCTTGCCTTGCTATTTTGATGGTTTTACACAAATGTTTATACTGCAACACTGGAAGATCCTAGGAAGGGGCAGCCTGCATCTTAGAAGTACAGGTCTCAAAATAAAACCATATCACAAAACAGGAGTAGTCCTTAGGAATAAAAACATGTGTGTGTGTGTGTTTAAAAATTATTTCAGCTTTATTGGCATATATGCCATTTTATCCATTTCAGGGTGGCAAGAACTCATTTTCCATAGAACAGTGTGATGCTCTCCTTCAGAGCTGGACAGAAGGGATTGTGATCTAGTTTTTGATGTTAAAATAAACACAGCTGTTTAGTAGCTATTGCAGAATACTGATGTCTCCAAATGGTTGGAAGCATTTAGCATAAGAAGGAATTAAAATAATTATATCAAAATTAATTCCTCCTCAGAGATTTCTCATTTGTGCATAGCCTGAAAGTTTTCTTGCACTTATTTTGTCATTTCTATTTAGCATCTTTTATTTGGGGGAAGCTTAGTTGCCATCAACAGAACTTGACTGGCTTTCAAATGTAAATGACACTTCAGCAAGACGTTTCAAGACAACTATTTTGTGATTTGGATGGCCTTTCTCACTCCTTTTTAAAGCAGGTTAAAACTGTTAGGCATTTGTTTTTAATATGATACTTGTTCTGCATTGTCTGCTTGCTTTTCAGTGCTTCTGTAGGGGTTGAAACATTACCCCCCACCCCTACCCCTGGGCCGCTGCTTTGACTGTGCCATATTTTTTCCTGAATAACCCTTATCATGTTGCACGTAGACATCATATCACCTACATATTTCAATTGAATGTGTTGGTTATAATCACAGAAATGGAATGGCCATCCAATCCAACCCCCTCACATGCAGGAATACTCAAACACTACCAACAGATATCAATCTTCCTCTCTTACTATCACTTTCTGCCTTAACAAGTGTTACTATTTTTTCTAGTGAGTCATGTCTTCTCTTGGCTAACAGACCTCAAACTTGATTTGCTCTAGGAGCCATTTATTTGTCTTTATAGCAGTCCATCGTATCCATACAACTCTTTTCCAGCACCACAAACTGGAAATACAATGGCATGAAGTACCCTAACTTTAGTATTCAATGGTATATACACTTTCAGGATTTTGTCTAACTCTTTCATAGATGCCCTGACAAGTCCTAGCCTTCTTGTGTTTTTTTTTAACTGCAGTTTACATTCTCATTACCCTATATACTCATGTATACATCTAGAAACATCAGACAAAAGAAATCAATGCCAAAGCATGGGTCAACTTATCCACGGGTCAATGTAAGTAATATACCTTAACTCTTTTTTTCAAAAAGAAACCATACCCTTCTCTGGGCAGTGTGGTGAAAGGAAAGAATTTATTCTGTCCTGGGAGACCTCCAGCTTTTCCACTATGAACTATTTTTGGCCTTTCTAAATGTCTGGGTGGGAAAGTGGCAGTGACAGGCAGGGGCAGCTGGCCTCCTAAGGCAACACTGGCACTTTCCACTCTCCATAGAATAACCTTCAGCTTATCCATGGATCATATCAAAATCTCTAATTTTGACCCCCAAAACTGCCCTTTACTTATACATGAGATTGACTTCTACATGAATATATATGGTAATGACTGAGCCATGACATGGACAAGAGTGTACTATTTCAACATCTTCATTTAGAGTTATGTAACTTATCTGTGGTCATTACTTTGGGTTCCTTCATGCTCAACTCTAAACCTGCTTTTGCACTATTAGTATGTTTCTCCAAGTTCTCTTATTCTATTCCAGTTTTTGTGTATGATGCATTCAGCATACAAATAAAACAAGCAGGGTAATGAAATTCATCCACATGTGACCCCCCCCCCCCCCTTTGCCATTTGGAAAACATTTTATTTCTCTGTATTCTGTTCTAACTGTACAATCTTGTCTTCAGTACAAGTTACAAGGAGAACCATTAAATGTTGTGACACAGCCATTTAAGAGCAAACCAATTTTTTTATGATCTACAAAATCAAAGGTTTCGCTCTAATCTATAAAGCATAGAGTTATTTTCTTCTATTCATCTATCACAATACAAAACTTTCAGTTTTGCTAAAGGATGTCTTCATGCCAGTGCAAGCTCTGAAGAGTGAGAATAGTTATTAAAACCATAACTTAATAGAGTAATCATTTTTCTCTTTAGCTTGTCTAAGAAATAGTGTTTGCAATTTGTCACATACTGATTGGAATGGCCATGGGTAGGGGACTTCAGTGGCTCTCTAGCAAGTCCATAGGTTGGTGACTGGTTCAGTTCAACATAATTCCACCTTCAAAATATTATGCTAGAGATATAGAGAACTGCAGCCATTGTTTACAGTTGGTTTACTATTGCACCTGCTCATTGATATAACTAATTCAATAATGATGTTTCTCCACAATAGCAAAAAAAAAAAAAATCCACATGGTGTCACAACCTAGGGATTGATTTGCTTTTGGCTTTAGAAAGGCTTGAAAATAACAATATAATAATTTATTTAATATATAATAATAATTTAATATATAATTTATTTATACCCCACCACTATCTCCCCGACAGGGACTCGGGGCTGCTTACATGAGGCAGCGCCCAACAACACATAACAATAAAATAAAATAAAACCAAGGCATAAAACAACAACACAATAAAATACATAAAACATGAGAATACAGTAAACAATATAAAATACAATAAAAGTCATTCACAATCACAGTGACAGTGAGCGGGCCACATGTACAGGATAAAATACTAAAAGATATGAATGGAGCCGATTAGTTGTAAGGGAGAGCTCCATATGTCATCAGATGTCAGGCCCTTTTGTGAGTTTCCAAGAAAATAAAAACAGTTGGAGCCCATGGGAACAAATATGGTGCTAGTACCTGGCAAACGGAAGGGAAGAAAATTCCAGTCCTCCACATCAGATAGCTTAAGATGCTGCCACTGATGTTGCAAGGAGGTGCTTTGATGCTAAGTAGATGACGTTAGGACAAAAACAATATAAGATGACTAATGGCATGCTAAACCAAATCAAGAAATGAAGATATGTATTGCTCCAATTCTAGATTTGAGAACTTGAATGCTAATGCACATAAATGTTTCAATTTTAACTAAATCTGAAAATCCCCTTTTAATATTTTAATACCGATTCATGCTCCCTCAAAAACTAAAATGACATGCAAAACATTTTGGGCATATAAAATAATTTAGGTTTTAAATCTCCATAATTTCACTCTATCTATCTGGTGACTCTGTTATTTGGGGGCTGTGAATCTATTTTAAAATTCCCTCCTAGTTTTACTTTCTATCCAGGATGTTGAGCCCTATTTCTCAAATAGGTTCAGTACATTGGATAGCTCTCGTAAAACTGAAATGAACAGAGCTACTGGCCGCCTCTAAATTCCACATTAGCCTATTTACTTCTGTGTCAGAAAAGGGCTTCAAGGCACCAAGTACTCTGAGATTCTGCTTGGCTAGGTCTCAACCTCAGAACCTTGGTTTATTCACTGAAGTCTCTGACATTTACTCTGAGAAGTGACATTACTAATGAGTGCATGATAATTAGAAGATGTACAAATGAAGGCACTGTGCTACTCTGCTGTATTATATTAGAGCTATCAGTGTTCTCTCATATTCCTTTTCAATTTATCAAAGAATGCCATGCAAAAGCCATTTTTTTTAAAAAAAAAAGTCAAGAATCTAACTGCCTGAGTCTTCTTCTTTTTTTAAAAAAAAATGCTTGCAATATACTCTTGCTTGACCGACCTTGACGGGTGAACAATTACTTCAAATGGTGTAAAACTGCTTGGGGAAAAAAAGGTGGGGGGGGGGGATATGGAGTTCATTCCTGACAAGCATTTGCTTAGACAGCAATGCTAACTGAAAGTGTCATGTATAGACTGCCAACATACTGCCAAACGTCAGGATGAGTTAAAGTGTGCTGAGACTGAACTCTGGTCAGAGTCTAAAGGCCAGCTCCTGGGGTTAGGACAATGCAGTAAGAACACTGACAATGCAAGTGGAAAGGTGTCTTTTGCCTTGGGCTTTCTACAGCTACTGCAGAGGACTGCTCATACTGAGAGGCTGTAGAACGTCCTGATTCTTGGCTGATCTCCAGCTCCTTAGGGGACCTTTGTGAGGATGGTAGGTCAGAACAGTCTTCAGGGGTTCCACATTGTTAGAGAAAGAAAAGTCCAGAATGAAGGTCTCAGACAAATGAGGATAGCGAAGAGATCTCTTCCAAGTTTAATTAGCTTAGATTGATACACTGAGTATATTATTGACCATCCTTGCCCTGCCTGAATATCAAACAGTGCTGCTGTCTTAGTTTGTTTGACACACTTGGGCTAAGAAGTCCATTGACATAAAGTTCACTGCTATTCTCAGGCAAGACCCTATGAAGGTTTGTGTTCTTGGTATCGCTATACAAAGGCACCAGTGTATTTTATTTGCCTTTATTGCCCTTCT
This sequence comes from Anolis sagrei, assembly GCF_037176765.1. Classification (NCBI taxonomy): domain Eukaryota; kingdom Metazoa; phylum Chordata; class Lepidosauria; order Squamata; family Anolidae; genus Anolis; species Anolis sagrei. Next base: position 26,585,829 of record NC_090024.1, read on the forward strand.
GTTAGATAAGTCCTATAATTTACCTGCTTTCTTCCCTAGTTTTTGAATGCCATGTGGGCTATACATCTGTTCCTTTCCCTAGTCCCTCTCCTATACACACACACACTATTTTTCTCAGCACATACTTTTATGTGATAGACATATTCTATTTATAAGTGACCTCCAGCCTTAAACCTGTGAGACAGGGCAAGCAATAAATAAGCCTATACAAGTGTGGGAGTCCTTACAGTTCTGATGTTTTGTAGCAAAAACTAGGCCACACAATAGTTTCATGTAAACTGGGCTTTGTGATAAACTGTTTCATCTGATTTACAGCTCTATAAAAGTGGCTAAAGTTTGTCCTGTTAGCTTGCTTCAAACTAGAGGAGAGAGCAAGTGTGTGTGTAATTTCACAAAATTCTCATCTAATTTATTGAGTCTTGAGTTTAAAACTAGAACTTGATACAGTGAAGTTCTTCCCAAAAATCTGATTAATGCCCCAAACAAAGCTGTTGGACTGCTACAAGATAAACTTCAACTGTAAATGAAATAGCAGAAAGTCTAGATTAATTCAATTAATTATTTCCAGACAATACTTACTATAACAAAATAACTCTCTGATAGTTTTCCTGGGTTGGGGTGCACCTTCCCAGATGTTGATATACAGAATCAAAAGAAGCTGAAGTTCACAGGTTAACGAAAAGGCCTATTAAAGAGTGTACTAAATACAAAACATTATGTACCATTAAAATGTTGGTATTGATTGGCTATGATACAAATAAGGACTCTATAACCCATTTCATTTTGGTTTTATATGCTGGTGACTTTTTTAGTGTCATTTCCATATACGTATTTTTGTTGACTACACTTTCCGAAAGAAAAGTCATGTTCAGAGATTTAATATGTTAAAGATGTGGTTACACCATTTTCAGTTCTTATCTCTAGCCTAATGAAGAGTGTGTTACTTTGACAGAGATGGCTTTTATATATTTCTTTCCCCTTGAACTCAGAAGTAATGTGTTTTAAGTGCTGTAAGGAGATAACACCATTAGATTAAATGGAAATATACTAGCATAATAAATCTAAATTTTATAATAATTACTCAACATGGTCATATTTTTCATTGTTTTCCTCCTTATTATTGTTTCTTATTATTACACAATTCATTTGACTCTCTATACTTTCATTTATTTATTTTTTTTAAAAAAAGGGGGGGGGGTATGTGAGACTTTATTGGATTCGGGCACCATTTTTCTCTACATTTGAACAGGCCACCACCCAAACAGCATGATCACCCATTTCTGTCATCATCAGAATATAATCTTTATCTTACTTTTAAAAAAATCACAAGTAGCAGTTCAGGAAATGCACTATATCTGCAGCTCTGAAAAAAACCAAATGGTGCTCTTGGTGCTTCCTCATTGTTACCTTTCTTCCACTTTCTACACAATCCTATTGGTACTTCACAAAGGCATCTTGGAATTTTAAAAATCTTTTAAAAAGATGGAAGTGCAATATTTGTGCCATGGGGCTATTTGAAACTGAATGCAGGTGTTTTTTGTTTTTTTTAAATAGTTTTTGTTATTACAATGGATTTTCTACTCAAAAGGGAAACAGCAAATTATGCACTGGGAAAATTCATAATATTTCAAAGTTCTGTTTTCCCTATTGCTACAACAGAAAAATCTTTATTTTTTTCTGATGATGGGGAATCCTAACATTGTTTAAGAAGGAAAGGAAACAAAGGCCTTGTCCATGGGCATATGAGGACTGTGGAAGAGAGAGTAGGCTGGAGTAGCAAACAACTTCACTTATTTTCCTCTTCCAGATCATTTAAGTGATGGTTTCCAGTGGCAGTGATGGACAAAAGTTTGGGCTAGAAAGACAGGGAACAATTAGTCTAGAATACGCCATCTGTCAGTCTCTTTAGCTTCACCTTTTGATATTCACTACTATAGCAGTGGCAGGTGGTAGCTTCTGTTTCAGTGGGATGGTGAATCTGATTTGAGGTTTTATACAAAGTTTAAGAAAAACCATCAAGCAGAATGAACACTATCCAAAACTGTTTCAGCAACTAAGATACAGCTGTTTTAGAATCACTGCTTTATCTTTCGAGGAAATGCCTGTGACCAGGCATGTAGCTGGGGGGGGGGGGCTTGGGGGGCTTCAGCCCCCCCCCCCCCTCGAAATTCTCATGGTGGTCTGTGAAAAAGCCTTACTGGTACATTATTTAAGCTGTTATGTTTATTCATATCATGATCTGATCACCATGCTCAATATATCTCATATGCATGGGGGTATTGAGGTAACGATACAAAAGGTTTGCTAGGGTAGACCCTCTTTCACTCAGACTCAGCCCCCCCCCAAATCAAACTCAGCCCCCCCCCCCCCCCAATCAAAATCCTGGCTATGGGCCTGCCTGTGACTGAGGTTTACCTATGCTGACCCTACATTTCCTGGTGTTGGATGTCCACCACTCTCATTCTGCCCTACATTCTCCACTTTAATATGTTCTTGGATTTTTATTATGAGCCTCCATGTGGCCTTGGTGTGGACAAATTTATTTTGCAATTGATATCTATAACAGTAACCATGATACTCTATGTAGAAGTTTTAAGTGATAAACTGTATTGTCATAACTAAAAATGATGGTTGCTTTATCAGGTTCTAGTGCTTAGTTCCAAACATATGAACATATTCAAACTGAGTTATGCCAGACATTCCACCCAGTACACATTCCCTAGTTGCTGACTCTCACAATTCAATCCTTCAATGGATATCCCAACTGATGCCAACAAACATCCTTCTTTTTTTAAAAAAAAAAACCAAACAAACCTTCTCCTCTCACTCAGAGAAGTCTTTCCCCTCCATTGCGATTCACTGTCTTATATTATTCACACGTGTGCCCCATCTCCTCCCCTTAAAGTAACAATTTTGCCAATTCTCTTCCTCTATGTTTTTTGTTGTTAAAAGTATGACATATCTCAATCACTCATATCTGCAGGATGATGCATTTCTGCTCCTGACACATATTTTGCATATATGAATAATATGAGCATGCTTTGGGGAGGTTGGGTGGGATGAGGGGTATTAATTTTAAAGACCATTTTAAGAGTAGTTGCTGTATTTTAATTCTATTTTTACCACATTGCTACTATTTAATTTTTGTAAAATGTTTTGTATTTTGTTTTGTACTTAACACTTGTTTAGTGTGGAATTGTTAGCCTTGAGTCACCATGGAGAGAAAGGCAGGTTATAAGTAAAGTTTTTAAAAAATAAAATAAAATAAATGTCCTCTAAATGGTATAGTTACAAGCAGGCTCCACATCCGCTCAAACATGTTTATTCATACTTCCTTTTTTCTGTCTTGTTGGAAGTGATCTGAAGTAATCAAAGGAGCTAGAAAGCATTTAAGTTTGTACAATGCAACATTTTCAATGCAATTTCTGAAATTCTACAACTAACATGGTGAGTGGTAAAGCTACATTGCAGATTCTAGAAGTTCTATTCTTTTTCTAAAAGTAACTTTTCTAAAATCTGTACATAATTGATGCATTTCTTTATATGCCTTAGTCAATTGTGCTAACTGAAATGATAGGCTTATAGCACTTCTAACTTATGAAAATGCAAAATACGTACATCACACCACCTTCCTCTTTACAATGACAGGATAAATGCCAGATTAATGGTTGTTATTTGAATCTACATGTCAGTTCATTTTGCTTTAGGACATAAGTTAATAGGATATTGATGATATTCAAGCTGAAATATGAGCTTTGTAAATAGAGACTGTATAAGGTTTGATGGGTCATCCTGCCATGAGTCACAAATCATTAAAATGCTGTCTTCTCCCATAAGTTCCTTTTCATAAATTGAAATCTTCCTTGAAGGCCCATTTCCCTTGTTCTCTTCAAACAAGCCTGATATGTTAGAAAGACAGGGAGAAGGCCTTCTCTTGAAGATCTTCAAGCTATAATATGGAGACGTAGTCCTTCAGATAGTCTGGATCCAATATGGGGAAAGAATTAATCCGCTTATGTTCAAGCAAACTGATAAAATGTATACTTTCCAGAGTATAGTGTAAATGAAAACACAATTAACATTATTTTAATTTTTTAAAGCAATTGTTTGTGCTTTTTTTTAAAAAAAAAGGTGTCTAGTAAAGGAATGAGTCAGCTGGGACTTCCTGTTGAATATATATGGTATTAACATTAGTTAGTGATAGACTGAATGGTCCATACTTTTCAAGGCAGATATTCATAATCTCCTTTCCCTTTAGGAATTCCAACACTAGGAAGTGATTTTTTGTTGCCCAAAATAAACTTCAGAACACTCTTGAATGTTTTGCTGCTCTGTTACATTTTAAAACTTTGTTGTTCACTTTAGTTTGAGTTACTTGAGCAATCTGTAATTTGATTATTTGTAGCTGAATTGATTTTAATGAGTCACATTCTTTTATAGCAAAAGTAGTCAAGAGTTAACGACTGATGACATGAAGCTTCATTCCAGGGGATTGCCCTTCACGGCCCTAAAAATTTTTTCCCCCCATTGATCTTCCTTCCTTCCTTCCTTCCTTCCTTTCTCTCTCTCTTTCTTTCTTTCTTTCTTTCTTTCTTTCTTTCTTTCTTTCTTTCTTCCCTACATCACACTCATTCAGTCAGTTGCAGCTTTGCTTGGTTAGAAACTTCATAATTTCCCTGCCACCACTATAGCAATCTTCTCTGATTTCTCTTCCTTCTGGCTGATCTCAATCTAAAGCATATCCGGATGCTCTTTCTCATTCAGCCTTTCCATGTCCTACCTCTTCTCACATTTACCAGGCAGCACCATTTATTTATTTATTTATTTATTTATTTATTTATTTATTTCATATGCTTCTATCCCGCCCTTCTCCCCACAAGAGGGACTTATGCTCTGTTCATGCTCCTATATCCAGACAGACTCATTTCCATTCCCTGCAAATAATCTGATTATTACATAAATTGTGCAGTAGGTCATAAAATGATTGATCATCATTTCCCATTCAGAAGCCTTCATTTAAAAATTCCTTTATGGATAAAAAATTGGGAGAACTTAGATTATTTGTACAAAGTCCAGGAGTACTCAACCTCCAGCCCAAGTATTTTCTGCACTAGTTACCATCACCATCATTATTTTATGCCTCTATCTCCTCACAGAGCTGCTGTGCTTTTAACATATGCAAGAAATGCAACTATTTCAAAGGTATATCTTTCTCAGGAATGGAGATTCCACAGTCCTGCTTAACTCACTTAAAATTTACTTAACCATACCTGTGTTCAGTATTATCTATATTTGTAAAAAGTTTTCCCATGATAAAATTATACTCAAATCAGCAAAATAAAAAAAGCATATTGTGGAAAAAATGGTCAGTTAAAAAAGAAATCCAATAGCTCCCTATTTAAATAACCTATAAGAGTAACAAACAACAAAACTCAAAATCTACAATAAAGCTTCCTGAAAACTGATGTGGTTGGTGGTTTAGATATAAATGAATAAAATAAAGAAAAATGTTATTATTATGTGTGTTCCATGCTCAAAACCAATGTTATAGGTATGGAGGGTTCCCCCCTTCCCACACCAGAAAACAAATATGCATTTCTACACAGAATAATTCAGCAGAACACTTCTGTTGGGTGTGTAAATACCAAATGAAAGGGGCTTTCCTCTGGCACAGCTTGGGGGGGGGAGAGTGGTTTGCCTCCTCCCCCGAAGACAAAGATGTATGGCTTCTTGGAACAATCCAGAAGGGGGGCAGAGACAGGCTGCAGCCTCAGCCTGCCTCCCCTTTTTCACTTCATTCTGGACCATCAACCCACCATGCCTGCCCATTATTAGTATAATTATTGGTTGCCATTCGGGACCGGGTAGGAATTTTTCCCTCCTATGTTCTAGGAAGGTTTTTTCGCCTATCCTATACTGTTCTTAGGGGCTAGCTGGGATGGTAGAGTTTTTAAATAGGCTTTAGTGAAAATAGCTAGGGAAAAGCTCAAAGTTGGTGGACACCCAAGGCACCCCCCCCCCCCCCCCGGGGTAAAATCCATTAACTAAAACACTCACCTGCCGATCATTAGTTAGGGGTGAAGTGAAATCAAAATGCCTTGAAACGGGCCTCAATAACCTTGAGGGAGACTTCTCCACATGTTTCCCTTAGAGATTGCCTGGGTTTAGGTTACCAGGGGACCTCGGTGTTTCTCACAAATAGTCGAGGGGTAGGTCGGATAAGGACGCTACTTCGGCTTAAATACACTAAGTTCAATACACACAAAAGTTAGAATTAGTAACAGGTTAAATAGGTAACCATTTTAAAAAGTTGACCACAAATTAACCCAAAAGATTGTTGTGTGATCTTGTTATTTCAGGGGTTGGAAAGCAAACTGTATATATTTGTGTATATATGCTGCTAAATATTTTTCCCAATACAGTTTCTTGAGTGTCAGAAAACCATTTTCTGATCAATCAAATCAGTAATACTCAATTCTCTTTAATCCATTCCTCTTTTAAACAGAAAACAATTATGAAAGTAAGGAAGAAAACTTGTTTTTTGTCCACATAGCTTGATGAAAAAGCATAGCAAAAGACCTGGCATAAAGCTTCCCTGCTTTTTTGAGGTCATGTTAAGGATATTGACAGGCTGGAACATATCCAAAGAAGGGTGACCAAAATTATAAAAGGTCTGGAAACCGTGTCCTATGAGGAATGGCTTAGAGACTTGGATATGTTTAGATTGGAGGAGGTTAAATTGTGATGTTAAAGTCATGTTTAAATATTTGAAAGGATCACATATTGAGAAGGAAGCAGTCTTGTTTTCTGTTGCATATGATAATATGGCACAGAGCACAAATTCAAACTACGGGGAAAAGTATTCTAACTAAACATTAAAAGGAACTTTCTGGTGGTAAGATCTGTTTAACAGTTGAATGTGCTACCTCTGAATCTTTCTTTGGTGATTTTAGACAAATGCTGGTTGGCCATTTGTTGGGAATGCTCATAGTTTTTTCCTCTTCCAATAGCATCTAGAAAGTTCTCATTTGAAGGAGTCTGCAGTTGAAGGTGCAGCACAGTGGGTGGAAAAAGTTAAACCTAGATGGGGGACACAGTGTCCACTTTGTTAGGGCATGTAAGAAATCGGATGGTGAGTATGTTAACTGAAAATGCAAATCATGAAGCTGATTCATTGGGCCACGCCCAGGGAACTACCTAAGCCTGGGAGTTTTGGCAACAGTTACATTTTTAGGCTTGAGCTGTGCAGAGAGAGAGAGAGAGAGTTCTTGCTTCATGAGCTGCTGGAAGGAGATCTTCTCCCTTGGGTGGAGGGAGTCATTGATGACCCAACAGCTCGGTGCTGTGATTTCGTGCACCATTTTGCAGATAAAGTCGCTCGGATACACCTCGAACTTGACACCAGCTTAAATACAGTACAGAGGAGGTGACTGAGGCATCTGCCTGTCTGGTTTTGTGGGATTCTTTCCAGCTTGTTCATCCTGATGACGTGGAGGGGGTCCTTGGGGTGACCACATCAGCTCTGGACCCTTGCCCTACTTGGCTAATTAAATAGGCTAGAGGCAGGTTAGTTGATTGGTTTGTATTGATCATTAATGCTTCTTTGGAGCAGGGGACATTTCTATCTGGTCTGAAAAAGGCTGTGGTTAGACCAATCCTGAAAAGTGCCTCCCTTGACTCTATGGTCCTGTAGAATTACAGGCCAATCTCCAACCTCCCTTTTTTGGGCAAGGTGCTGGAGCGGGTGGTTGCCTCTCAGCTCCAGGGATTCCTAGAGAACATCGATTACTTGGACCAGTCACAGTCTGGCTTTAGGCCTGGTAAAGGTACCGAGACGGCTTTAGTCGCCTTGGTGGATGACCTCCGCAGGGACCTGGACAGTGGGAGTGTGACCCTGCTCGTTCTTTTGGACATCTCAGCGGCTTTCGATACCATCGACCATAGTATCCTTCTGGGACGGCTCTCCGGGATGGTCCTTGGGAGCACGGCTCTATCGTGGCTCTGGTCCTTCTTGGATGATCGTTCCCAGATAGTGAAGCTGGGGGACACCTGCTCGGACCCCTGGCCTTTGACCTGTGGGGTCCTGCAAGGTTTCATTCTGTCCCCCATGCTTTTTAACATCTACATGAAACCGCTGGGAGAGGTCATCCGGAGTTTTGGAGTTGGGTGCCATCTCTATGCAGATGACGCCCAACTCTACTAATCTTTTCCACCTAATTCCAAGGAAGCCCCTCAGGTATTGGACGAGTGCCTGGCCGCTGTGGCTGTCTGGATGAGGATGAATAAGCTGAGGATCAATCCTGACAAGACAGAGGTCCTCCTGGTTGATCATAAGCTGGATCGTGGTATAAGGTGGCAACCTGTGCTTGACGGGGTTTATTTATTTATTTATTTATTTATTTGATGCATTTATTAACCGCTATTCTCAGCCCTTTAGGGCGACTCATGGCGGTGTACAACACATATAAAAAGGCAATTTACAAAGAGGTAAATAAATACAAAGAGGGGGGTTGCACTCCCCCTGAAGTCACAGGTCCACAGCTCGGGTGTCCTCCTAAATTCATCACTAACACTTGAAGCCCAGGCTTCAGCGGTGGCTGGGAGGGCCTTCACACAATTAAAACTCATGTGCCAGCTGTGACTGTACCTCGTGAAGTCGGATCTGGCCATGGCGGTCCACGCCTCAGTCACTTCCAGATTGGATTACTGTAATGCACTTTACGTGGGGCTGCTTGGAAGACAGCTCGGAAATTTCAATTGGTTCAACGGGTGGCAGCCAGGTTACTAACTTTAGCGACTTACAGAGAGCGGTCTACCCCTCCCCCCTGTTTAAGGATCTCCATTGGCTGCTGTTCATTTTCTGGTCCCAATTCAAGGTGCAGGTTCTTACCTACAAAGCCCTGAACAGTTTGGGACCCACCTACCTGCATGACCGCATTTCTGTTTACAAACCCACACGATCTCTTCAATCATCTGGAGAGGCCCTGCTCTCACTCCCGCCCCCTTTGCAGGCACGATTGGTGGGAACAAGGGAGCGGGCCTTCTCTATGGTGGCCCCCCAACTCTGGAACTCACTCCCCAAAAATATCAAACAAGCCTCCACATTGGTAGTCTTTAGGAGGAGCCTGAAAACATGCCTGTTCCAGTGTGCCTTCCCTGAATAAAGAAAACAACCCTTCTCTGACCAATTCCCTGCAAAATGTCCTCAGAAGCACTTTAACTACCAGTTGTGAGCTCTCCCTACATTATCTTTTAAAACCCTCCTGCTTAGATACATCCTACCTCTGTTCACGCCCAGTGTTTATTTTAAAATTTTAATCTATTACATCTGGCCTGGCCATAAGGTTTTAATTTTTTTTGTGTTACTGCTTATATGTAAGTTATATTATTTGTATTGTTTTATTTGCTTACTGCTTTGTTATTTTACTGATGTGTTGTTGAGCTTGGCCTCATGTAAGCCGCCCCGAGTCCCCTTGGGGAGATGGTGGCGAGGTATAAATGAAGTTTTATTATTATTATTACTATTATTATTATTATTCCACATGGACATCGAAAGACCTTTTACATCTCTCTCAAAGGATATTGAGGTATGAGCAGCTGTTCACATGATTGTATATATGTTGCCCTGCATTACAAAGAGTAAACTTTTTTTTTTTACTGATAATCTGTGTCAAAAATTGTCTTTCTCTGGCAAGACAGTGTGTGGACTGATAAAACATGAACTATGTGTGATTTTCATTATGCCACACACTTCTCCCCCCCCCCCCCCACACACACACACCTCCCCAAAATTAAACCATCTGCTATTCACCAATATTCTTCACCAAGGTCATTTAGAAAATACAAGGAGAATACATGTGAAGAGTATAATTCCTTTGAGAAGAATAGTAGCATTTGTTTTGAAGAACAATTCCCTCCATTTATGCAGATAACTGTACACTTTTGACCTAAAGCTGCTTTCTTTTAAAAGTCTGTTAATAGAGCAAGCCTATACACACCTACTCAGATGTATAGTTTTTGTTACTGAATAATTATATCTTGGAAGACCAACTGACCTACCACATTTCTCATTTTTACTCCTTTCCTCACCCCCACTCAACAGCCTTTGTTGGGATTGAGACTATGGTGGGAAACAAAGTTCGATCTTAAGTTGTTGTTTGAGTCTAAGGAGAAGCAAGGCCCCATCTACGCTACTATATAATGCAGTTTCAGAATGCAGTTTGACTGCATTGAACTGCATTATAGTTCACACTCAGTTCAATGCATTTAAATGCGTTATGATACTGCATTGTATGATAGTGTAGATGGGACCTGAGCCACTGTGATCAATGGAAAAGGTCTATTCACCTGTTGATTGGGAAGCAGCTGACTGATGTTGTTGCCTCCTCCATTGAGAGATCACTAGTGCAAGTCAGAAATAGAGCCATTGCCACATTTTCACCTCCCACGGGAGATTTACTCATGGGATAGATAAGAATGTCTGTCAACTGTTTTCTAATCAAAAGAAGCACGGACCCCCATTGATTGAAGCTGCTGCTTCTCCTCAGTAAATGGAAACTGGGGGACTTTCACAGTACCTACGCAAAAGATCATGAATATGAACCAATTACTAAAGTGTAACCCTAAGTTTTGCACTTGTAACCTTTTTAGTAGATTTCAGCCAAAAACATTCACAAATGTTGGGAAGAAATATTGCCAATAATGTTAAGATTGTCCACATATAGTTTAGCAACATGATATTTCTTTGTACCCTGGCTTTGGGAGCTGTGTGTTGAGCACCCCCATGGTTCTTTTGATCATATCATGAATATGAGATAAACCAACTAGAATTAAGGAGCCAAATGTTCACACTCCAAATGATGCCCTTGAATATGTTTGAAAATGACTGTACTTTATCTCAAAGCTTATAAAAGCATGGAAAGTTTGAGAATGCTTGCCATACTTGAGGCTAGATGTCACAGCTGGGGATTGCCAGTATTGGTGGGGAACTTGAGAGTACATACACTCCACATGCCCTCTATAATTGAAGCAGGATGGGCAATTACTGAGAATAGGGGTGGGTGTGGAGACAGTCTTATTTTCTGCAGCCAAAAAGACAGAAGGACTATGTTGAAGAGGTTAGCCAATTTATTGTGCTGCCCTTTTAAAATTATATTTAATACAAACAAACTGCAATAGCTTATGAAACCATCTCACTGATAATCAATTTTCTCTATACTTTACAACAAGGCAATTATAAAATCAGTGGAAGATGCCATGAGCCTACAGAACAGTGTATACCAGCAATGCATTGAGCTGCCAAAACCTCAAATATCTGGGGAAATCTATTTCCCAGAATTTACAGCAGACATCTGCCAAATATTCAGGGAAGCCAAAGACACCCTGCCATTATACACTGAAATATAGTTCAGAAAAATCTATGCCCTCATCTATGGTCATTATCAAGAAGTGCAAGTATATTCCTTTTGCACACCGGCTTGTGAGGTCCCAGTCAGGAACATCGAGTCAAGTTGGAAAATTGTTGATAAAATTGTCTGGTAGCTTTTGAAATGCATGATTCAGATTGTCTATATCACTGCTTTTAAACTGTGTGCCCTGACCTCAAATGGGGTCCCCTTAGTTCATGAAAAAAATGACAACAGTAAAAGGTTTCTGAATGCCACCCATTTACACTGATCTGTTAGCAACAACATGCAGTGCTTACAGTGGACTCTACAGAAAATGTTTCAGCACAGGAAATGTTTCAGCTGTATTTCACAAAAAGGAAAATCAGCCTGTTTAGCAAACCTTGTAAATGCTGTTTTGATATCAGGAAATGTTTGATTTTTATACGTATATGCCTGGGTTCAGATAAAATAATATAGAACACAAATGGAAAAAGTTTAAGAAGAGCTGGTCTGTAGCACCATTTGAGTGTTTGCATCCATACATTGTGCAAGGATGTAGCAAGAGATAGTAGAAGCACAGAGTTCCCCTAATCTCTCAGACCTCCATTCCCCTCCCCTATCTCCAACTATTGCCTCTAACGTTTGTATGTTGTATTCAAACCCTTAGGTTTAAGTGAACATAGATTTCCATTTCATATGTAGTATGCAGAGTTGCAGAGTCTGGAAAAGTTACTCTTTTGCAGAACTGCCAGAATTTCCTAGCTATCATGGGACATCCAAAATAGTAACTTTCCCAACTCTCTGGGATTCTGGGAAATTGCTAAGTAAATCTTTTAAAAGCTCAGTAAAGTTAAATTTTGGATGCAAAAGTAAATTCTTTGAATCACTTGTTGGCTGAGGAGTGAAAACATGCTGATTCAATGGGTCAATTCTACTTGAGACTAATTAATGGACTCAGGTCAATTTATCACAAAATATGCATCTCTAATCCCCTAAAAGGTAACCTTCTCAATGTCTAGATCAGCTCACCGTTAGGCTTCTGCATGGAATCGGAATGGTTGGTTCCCTTTGGCCAATGTGGCTTTTCTGCCTTGGTCAGATGGTTGTAATGACAAGGGCCCAGCCATCACTTTTTTTGTCTGTTACTGGACCAAATGGCAGCCCATCATGGCTCCACCTCCCCTATTTGGCATTATGTGTTGTGCAAGAGGCTGTCACGTGATGCTCACATGGGGTTTCCCTGTGAAACCTGCCTGTTGGGCCAATTGGAATACTAGATTGCTGTGATGTGTCTTATGTAAGCTGTGTCTGCTTCCTTTACCTCATTGCTGAAACTCAGGCTCCCTTGAAGGGAAAAAAGAAATGGTCTCAGGAAGGGTGCTTCCTTAACCTCTTTGCTGAAACCCAGGCTCCCTTGAAGGGAAAAAAAAGGAAATGGTTCCAGGAAGGGTGCTTCCTTAACCTCATTGCTGAAACCAAGGCTCCCTTGAAAGAAAAAAGGAAAGGATCCCAGGAACAGAAAGGGAACCTAGTAAATTCCCCATTGCTGCCAATGGGCTGCATTTTGTCATATTTTTTGGCTACAGACCAAAAAGGACTATCTGGCTACCCACTCATTTTTGGGAGGCACGCAAAACCAAATACAGCCAGCAGAAATGGATCAAGGTTCAGTTGAAATACACAAGCCTACTCACCACTAGGTAGCTTTCTCCTCAAACCTAAGCTATTTTCTTAGCAATTTTTTTACAAATAAAATATTGCCAGTTCGATAACTGGATTATTTATGGATTGAATCCAGATATCCGACCTTTGTGAATTGTCTGCTGTTCTCTTGTTCACCCAAATTACAAAATGAAACTGTACATCTTTAAAAGCTTCAGGGGATACATCTGAACACTGAAATATTAAGTTCAATTTAATTAGATATTTTAATAATCAGGCACTTAGTAAAAAAGCACCAGGGCTTGTTTATAATTTTTGTCTCACAAGCAAATTGGCAAAGTTCTTAAATTCAATTCAGATGAGGGCCTATTAAGAAGAAAGAGAGTCAAACACACTGAATCGGGACAAGAAGAAAAGCCCATAAATCAAAACTTTAAAAAATGTAGAATCCTTGGCTCACTTTATTAATGTTTGTTTTGTATCTTGTCCATTGTATTAATGTAATCACATTTGAAGAGTAGCATTTATGAATTAAAAGAACTCAAACACATTGTTCTGAAAAGCATTGAGAGAAATGGAATTAAACTGGTTGTTTGCTGTTCGCAGGCTGTCAAATATCTTACTAATAAGCAGAGCTTAGAAAGTTACTTTTTCAAGGAAATTCTTTCTCATAGTGTTTGAAAACTAACCTTAGTTGTCCTTATTTTCTGGAAATTTAAGTAGTTAGTCTCTGTATTCTAAATGCAACATAGTTTCAGCCTAATTTATCCAATTTGCAGCCCCAGAATATGCCAACAATTTATCTGACACACACAAAGCCTTACTTTGCTGATGTTTGCTTTTATTTTAATATACCCAATAACACACATCTCCAGTCTACATTATTTACAAAGCCATCCCCAATCTCCAAATTAAGCAGAAAAGGATATCCATCTGTCTGTAATGATTTAGCTAGCACCACAATTAAGAGGATCAATGCCTGATGAGTGTATTCTAATCCAGATAGGCCAGGACAGAGAGGACAACTGATCAGGTTGAAGACAGTGGTTTATTATGATTTGGCCAAAAAAGGATGCTTTGTAATGTACAAGCATAAACAGGCAGAGAAATACGAGACACACAGTGCTGATAGCTAATCAGACTTCCTGCTCCCTCCCCTGATTGGCTGAAAAAAAGGGCAGGCTAGGATCTGTGCCAGGATTGGCTGGGAGGCAGAATGGCAGCCAGGTATTGGTCAGAGTGCAGGACCAATCAGCTACAGAGACATTCCTGGAAACACACAGTCTGGGGAAAACACATGGTAAAAATATGTTAATGAGCTTTTGATTAGCTCAGATGTTCAGTTCCATGTCAAACAAAGATATGGATGTTAGGAAATAATGATGCAAGGGAAAAATGTGCTGATCTTGTGTAATCAAGGGCTTGGCTTTCAATAAAAGAGTTAATGAATGCACATGCTCTAAGCTTCTATTTATGTGAAGGAGAGGCAGATTCTCAGTTTCATGTGAATTGTACCAACATTGTGGGCTTACCTGAGTGGCAAAGTCACCTATCTTAGCATACACACAATGAATCTGATGATTATCTGGCTTGGGAAATAGGCAAAGGGATTTGCCTAACTTTTTCCATACCCTGAAGATTACCTGAAGAGGATCACAGAGGGGTAGCTGTTTCTAAGTTACATTCAGATATATTTTTAAGAAGCAATTTGTATACATTTCATATATAAGGTACACTACGGTTGAAAGATACAAGTTACACAAAACCATAAAGTAGATTTATGCAATTTATTAAAGGGTTAGATACAATGTAGTTTATGGGTCTATAGCTGCTGCTGGGTTGATTCTTGATCTCCTGAAGCCTTGAACCTATGCAACTCTGGACCTCTGGAAAAGGCTTTAATAATAATAAAAAAGAAAATTCATGTTTATTCGTGTGCCCTTGATGAACTATAGATCCTTTGTGGGGGTAGCCATGGCTCAATAACATGTCCTGGGGAATACCTCTTCAACTTTATTTTAATTCCTTCCTTTATCTCTTCTTTTTAAGTTGATATGGAACATTCACAACAAATCTGTTGAAATACTTTAACAGCAAATCCTGTAAAGTTTTCATTTGGAGACCACCTGGATGTCTGCTTTAAATTATACATGGAGATGTGAAAAGTGGGAGTGACCTGTGGATGTTATTAGCTAATTTAGCATCATAAATCACCAGGAAAAAAAGCTACCTTGTTAACTGCAATCCTCAGGTGCTAATGAGGGGCTCATTAGTCTTACAAGTACCAACCTGGTTCTGTTACCATTTCTTTGAATAGTAGAATAATGAGACCCATTAACAATAAATATCCAACATACTACAGGTAAAAGAACTGCAGTGAGTATTAAAAAGGTTCAGTTAGCAGTTTGGATATAATTGCTAGTTGGGTGCAAGTAACATAGAACTACAACTTCAGTTGCATGCACTCTATGTATCTTATTCCAATGAACAGACTTATCTGAGACTTATGTCTGCCTGCTCTGTGGTGAAGGTGGTAATAATCTGAGAACCATTGCAGCTTCCTTTATTGTCTGTCCATCTGGAATATGTTCCTCTTTACCATGTGATGTCCTGAATAGTACATCTTTTACTGTTATGGCCCTTAAGGACTGCAATTTCCCAGCATGTTGGTGTTTGAATGAGCAATATTAAGATGGAAATGGAAATCTTGTCCTCTTGCATATAAAAATCTTGTCCTCTTGCATATAAGAATATAAGAATCTTATCCAGTTGCATATAAGAATATAAGAATAAATAATTTTAAGTTTTGTTGCCACTTCTTAAGATTTTGTGATTTTTGGACAATTTATATGATTCTCCTTTTAAAATATAAATGTGAATCTTTTTATTTATTTTTATGAGTAAGAATGAATGATTTAAAAGGTTTCTTGTGTGATATTTAAGGGTTTTGTGTACTTTCTATGATCACCACCCCAAAAAATATCATTCACACTTTGAATACTAACAAACAATGCTTTGCACATTGACTATTTATGCAGCAGTTGGCATTTTTCTTGATGCGATTCCTCTCTGAGTTGAAATACCGTTTGTCATCAAGAATAAGAAAATTTTCAAAGGTTTTGTTGGTCAATTTAATTGATCAGGAGATGAAATTTTGATATGTGTGTCCAGTAATCTTCTTCCCTGAATCTACAATTTGGTGATGGATCTGGGCATTGTATGTTTTTACCCTGTTCCCCCTTCTGCTCCCTCACCCATATTGTGTTTTTAGTAGTTATATTTATATTTTTAATGTACCAAACATGCCAGGTTTGTCTGGAAATGTGACACTATTTCCTGTGCTGGTCAATGACCGAAATAAATATTTTGATTTGATTGATTTGATATGTTGACAATTTCACAGTTGTGAAGCTCTAGCACAGTAATTCAAGTTGTTCATGGCCAGTTCCCAAGGGAATCCTTTAAAAGCAGTGTTGGCCTACTACAAAAAAATTGCATTGATAGATGAACTTGCAGATGTCTATGATTTTCAGGTAGAGGCAAGTAGAATGCTCATCTTGGGTGCCAAGCAATAGGTAACTCTGAACAGAGCTCATCAAATTGATGCCTGTTGGCTGTTGCCTGCAAATCAATCATCACAGAAGTAGCACTCTTCTTTATAAAAACTAAGTCGCATAGTTCAAGATTTTTCCATATTTTGGTTCAATCTTTAATCACAATGGTCACTGCAGTCAAGAGATCAAAAGATTAGGACTTGGAAGGGCAGCTATTAAATAACTAGAAAAAACCCTGTTGTGTCAAGATATGTCATTGAGTAATCAATAGGGCTGGGCGGTTTCATTCGTTAATTTTGTAATTCGTTATTAATTCGTTATTTTTTTTATAACGAAGCGATATTGAACCATTCAGGAGCAACTAAAAAATGAAACGAATGTTTCCAATTCGTTTCGTAATTGTTTCGTTATTGTTTCAGAATTGTTTCGAAATTGTTTCGTTATTATTTCCGTATGTCTGGTGCAAGTTTTATAGTCGTTGTTTGTTTTATCAGTGATAAAAAAAATTATCACACCAACAGTCAACAACAGAGGGAGAGGGAAGCTTCAGAAGTCCCCCCTGTCCCATTTGGAGGGTTTTTTTAGCATACTGCGCAATCGCGTCCGCCATTAACGAATCGATTCGTTATTGTTTCAAAATTGTTTCGGAATTTCCGAAATTTCGTAAATATTGAACTTTTTAAAAGAAAAATTTCGGAATTCTTTTAAATAACAAAACGCAAAAAAAACCCCTAAAAATGAATCGAGTTTAGAAACAAATTTTTCCGTGGTTGGACAGCCCTAGTAATCAAGTTAGGATTGTTCATGCTGTTGTATTTATTTGCAGTATTTGAGAACTCAGGGCGGGTCACAGTGTGGGCAACAATTCAATGCTATCAATAAAAAAAAGGTATAAAACATCAAAATTGACCCTCCCCTGATAAACATTAAACATTATTAAACACATCACATAAAATAACATCACATATCACACAAAGACATTTCTGTTGCCTGTAAACAGTCCTATAAACAGAATTTCCACTTTCATGTATGGTTGGAAAGCTGAAGAAAACTCATTTCACCTCATTTGAAATGGGGTGCTGGAGAAGAGTTCTATGGCTACCAAGGACTGCTAAAAAATAAAACCCAGATAAATTGCTCCTAAAGCAAATCATGCTTGAGCATGTCCCAAAAGCCATGATGACTAAACAAACATTGTTATTGTTATAAAAGACATCAATGCTTAATGTGGCAGAAGGCAGCAGGAAATTGGGATAACTAACTGCATTGAAGATGGATAAACTTAATAAAAGAAGCCATGGTTCTAAATCCACAAGAATTGAGCTTGTTGTTGCTGTTCATTCATTCAGTCGTTTCCAACTCATTGTGACCTCATGGACCAGCCCACGCCAGAACTCCCTGTCAGCCATCACCACCCCCAGCTCCTTCAAGGTCAATCTAGTCACGTCAAGGATGCCATCCATCCATCTTGCCCTTAGTTGGCCCCTCTTCCTTTTTCCTTCCATTTTCCCCTGCATCATTGTCTTCTCTAAGCTTTCCTTTCTTCTCATTATGTGGCCAAAATACTTCATCTTACCTTCTAATATCCTTCCCTTCAATGAGCAGTTGGGCTTTATTTCCTGAAGTATGGACTGGTTGGATATTCTGGCGGTCCAAGGCACTCTCAGAACTTTCCTCCAGCACCACAATTCAAAAGCATCTATCTTCCTTTGCTCAGCCTTTCCTATAGTCCAACTCTCACATCCGTAGGTGACTATGGGGAATACCATTGCTTTAACTATGCAGATCTTTGTTGCCAGTGTGACGTCTCTACTCTTCACTATTTTATCGAGATTGGTCATTGCTCTCCTCCCAAGGAATAAGTGTCTCCTGATTTCCTGGCTGCAGTCTGCATCTGCAGTAATCTTTGCATCTAGAAAAACAAAGTCTGTCACTGCCTCCACGTTTTCTCCCTCTATTTGCCAGTTATCAATCATTCTTGTTGCCATAATCTTGGTTTTTTTTTTTAATGTTTAGCTGCAACCCAGCTTTTGCATTTTCTTCTTTCACCTTGATTAGAAGGCTCCTTGGCTCCTCCTCGCTTTCTGAGCAGGATGGTTGATTATAGAGGGGCTTGAAGGTTTCTCATTTATGGGGGTCACCATAAGTTGAAGTCAACTTGACAACAGTTAACAGCAACCAATTAGAAATAGCTAAAGCTGAAAGGTAAGAAAATCCAAATGAAATCTAGAATCCATTCCAGATGTCTAAGTAATATAAATTATAAAGTGTCTTCTATGTCTTAAAATACCGCATACTTCCATTCAGAAATTATGTTCCATATCTGTGCTTTAAGTCAACTTACACTCACATGGCATGCCTTCTTCAAGGAAGCTTTTAGCTTACTGTGACAGTGAATCAATTCTCTCAATATAAATAGGGCATGTTTCCTTCTCAGACTGTCATTGTTTACAAAGTTCCATGTTCTTGTGACACTCTGAGTTCTTAAAAATATTTAAGAGACTTGTGGGATAATGCAGTACCCCTCCTCTTCCTGCTGCCACTTTTCAGAAATGAAAGTTCTTAAGAATCTTTCTTGGCTGGAACCATAACTTTTGATTTTTTTTCTGACTTCAGTGATCACTTTATGTGCCAGTCTTCTTGCTAAGGTGTTGGCTTCTGTACAGGAAGAAGAGAAGGTTGCTTGTGGAGGCAAAAGGCTACCTCAAGGTTGCAGGACTTTTTATTTGTGATCTGGTGTAATGCACCACTACTTTGTCCAGGTTTGCCTGTTCTTGGGCTTTTCTAAACATCTATATCATATATCTATATATCTTCTATATATATGATAGAAGTGAAAATATCTATCTGTTTTCCAAGTTGGCTCCCACATCCAGAGAGTACTGTGAACCCTGTTGATGATTGATATGGACCAAATTTGGGCCACATACCCACCATGAACAACTTTAAGTCCTGGCAAAGCTTGGGAAGCACTGACAGAGGATGATGGGAGTTGTAGTTCACCCACAATCAAAGAGTGCAGTGAACCCAACCAATGATGAATCTGGGCTAAACTTGGCCCACATACCCATCATGAGAAACTTTAAGTACTAACTGGGTGTGGGGGCAATGTTGGTAGACAATGGGAGTTTTATTTCACCCGTATACAAAGAATATTGTGAACCCCACTGATGTGAAGAAATGATGGATCTGGACCAAACTTGGCACACATACCCACTAGGGCTTCACAGGCACCCCTTTCCATCATTTTTAAGGCTATTGGGACAAAAGTGGCCATTTCCCACTGCAAGCCCCCCCCCCCCCCCCCAAGATTCAGAACATTTGGATCATTGCACAATTTTAGTGATTTTTTAAGTTTTGTGAAATAACATGTCCTTTAAGAAACTTCCAAAGCTCTTCCTGCTATCCCTTGGAATGTCTCCACAGGGAGGCGGAGCAGCAGCAGAGCCCAAAGAGTGTGTAAGAGTGAGTCAAAGACATGAACATTATTAACAGCTTCAAAGGACTTTGTTTAATATTTTTGTTGGGGTTTTTTTAAGCATTTGGGGGTGAGGAAGGCTGCTACTGCTAGACTGGTGAAACGGGGCAGGTAGAAGCCACCTGAAGGTAAACTCACTCTCTCTCTCACACACACAAGCCAGATGAACTGAGGCAGCAGGGGTACACAAGCCAGAACAGGTAGGGCAGGGGAGGGAAAGAAATGAGAGAGTCAAAGAAGAAAAAGAGAAGGTCTTATATATATTGACTGTGGAAGAAGGAAAGTGCAGGGCAGTGTACAAGCAGCAAGATAGATAAATAGGGCTGGGGAGAGATGGAAAAGAGATTGAAATAAATTCTCCCATGGGTACTCAAGGGAGTTTGGCTGTCCCCTGACCCCTCCCTTCCTTTTATCACCCCACCACAAAGTTAAGACTTAAAGAAACGCCACAAAAACCCATTTTAAAAAGCCCAATGCATGCCCACCCTTCTCAACTCCCTATCAAAATAGGAAAAAGGAGGACTGATATTAAAGAAAAGCACTGGAGCAAAAAGCAAGGCAGAAAGTAATCCAAACGAGAGAGATACAACCAATGAACAGCTAGGCAGCAGCTAAGCAGAGCACTGAAACAAGCAACCTCTCTTACACACAGGCAGGTCACCACTGGCAGATCATGATTGGCTCAGATACTGAGTACCACAGTGAACCAGCCTGTTTTGGTAGCTGGGTGGTTTGTTACTGATGGGGGGGGGGGGGGGGAGGTTATGGTGCCTTTGCCATTATGGCTGAAACTACAAATGAAAATGACGAAACAACCAGAGCTGTTTTTAAAAATGGATCATTGCACAACCCTAATACCCACTATGACCATCTTTAAGTACTGGCAAGGTTTGAGGGCAATGACAGTTGTAGTTTGCCCGCATCCTTATGCATTTTTAATGGGACCACTCATAAAATCCAAAAACAAGCAATGGCATTTTCTAATAAATAGCATTGCAGTTTTCCTAACCTGGGCATCACCAGTTACTTAAGCTAGTATAAATATCATATCAAATCCCTCAGCAGAGGCAAACTAACTTTTGTAAAGGCAAAAAAAGATAGCTATAAATAATGGACAACCACCATCCACACACATAAGGTTAGTAAGGTAAAGGTTGTCCCCTGACATTAAGTCCAGTCATGTCTGACTCTGGGGTGTGATGCTCATCTCCATTTCTAAGCCGAAGAGCCAGCGTTGTCCAAGGTCATGTGGCCGGCATGACTGCATGGAGCGCCGTTACCTTCCCACCGGAGCGGTACCTATTGATCTACTCACATTTGCATGTTTTCGAACTGCTAGGTTGGCAGAAGCTAGGGCTGACAGCGGAAGCTCACGCCACTCCCCGGAATCGAACCTGCGACCTTTCGATCAACAAACTCAGCAGCTCAGTGCTTTAACCCACTGCGCCACCGGGGGCTCCACACACACACACATAGCTTGTGTTATTTACAAAGACAGGACCAACAAGCAAGAATTTTTCTCTCAAAGATGCACCTCTATGTTATACAGTTATTGCATTATAAATATAGCACATTTTATCAAGAAGTTTATAAAGGTTTGATGTGATCTTACACAAAGGTAGCATTGTCTCAATAATTTAAACATTCTGTAAGGAGCAACACCCAACAAAATATTGGCATCATACATACCCCCCCCCCATGCAAAATTAATCTTAACTAATCACATAGCCACAAAGAGTCTATAATCTTTCCTCCAATGTACATCAAAATGTGTTCTGTCTTACAAATTGATCACATGGGAAATGTGGGTGCAATCTTAGCTGTATGACTATCAATGAAAAATTAAAGCTATGTGCCCAAATGTAATACTGTCACAGTTAATTTCTCCCACCCAGTCGTGGATAGCATCCTATTCCCTGAAGTGACACTATGATAAATGGCTAAAAGTAACCCAAGTAACTTTTAATCCATGAACAGTGCATTCGAGCATGGGAGGAGGAGGAATCTAAACCTTTGATTAAAACTTTGTTCAAAGATTATAAAATAACAAGAGAATATGTTGATTTCTTCCCATCTTTCATTGAAATTTTGGGGGAAACTGTTGGCCAAAAATACAAGTTCAAATTGGGCTGGGGCCTTAAAATGAACTGCATTACAGAACTGAATATTAAAGAGCTTAGCTTTACATCTCATTTGGAAGTCAGAGTTCCAGCAGTTCACTGAGACTTGCTGAGGTCATCAGTTCAAGACTGCTTCAGAGAGGAAAATTCAATTGCTTGCTTTTGGATTTTTCCTATCAAAGTCTTAGTCTATCCTTACACAACCTTTGTGCTTGATAACTGACTATCTTCTCATTGCCCTCACATAGACCTCTCAGGGATGGGCTCTATGCTACATAGAAGAAAGGAAAGATCAAAACATCATGTTCTTCTCTATTCTGATTCTCTGTTTCCACCACCATATGCTAAAGTAGGACTTCTATGCTAAAAGATGAAAGGCAGGAAAGCATGCAAATTATCCCAACATGTACCTTTCAGTTATCTGTTGCAGCTTTTGGCTCTGATGTAAAGCTCTGATGCCTGTCTTTCTACCATTTATTTTTAATGTCTGGATTAATGCTCAAGAAGATCAAACTCTGTTGTTCCATTCCAAAACTGAACTGATCCTATTGGAGCTGGTCCAAATCACTTTAATTCCCTCCCTTATTTGGGTTAAAGCTGAATCAGTCTCACAGCCTTAATTTGAATCATAACACAAGTACAAGAACACCTCAACCAAACCAGCTATCTCAAAACCAAATTCAGACAGCCTGTCTGTATAAAGTAGAATTTGTTTGCTGGCAGGAAGACAGCAGGACAGGCAGGAGTCAACTCATCAGCGAAAGTTGTTAACCCTGTGAGGAAAATAGTTTCCCTGATGAGTTGACTCCTGAAACTAAACATTAGAAGGGCTATCCAAAAAGCGTTTGAACATAATGGCCAGCTCATTTGAAGTATGATATCCTACTGATATCAGATTGACCCAGTTCCACCACAACCTACCACTCTAAGAATCTGAGAGAGGCTACTAGAGGAAAAAAATGCTTATCTTTAGGCTATGGTCCTTTCTTCATATCCTCGGGCATCTTATAATGCAAATAAGCTTATGATCAAGGACTTAGTCAGATCAGTGCTGTCAATCATCTTCCACAAAGGTGACAGAACCAGCATGTGTATGCTTACCCATAACTAAAACTTGTTGCATCCCCATATGACACAGTCTCAGAACAAGAATGTCAAAGAAATAGACTTTCTTTTATGTTTTAGATGGTAGGAAATATTTTCCACCAGGGACATACATTATGATAAATCTTTGAACTTCTCCTCAACAATGAAAATATAAGCTTATTTTATTTATTTAGTCCATGATCCTATAAACTTTTTGGCCAAGATTCTACATTTCCTGGAATAGCATAAGATTTCTTCAGGTTGAAGTTTGATTATATTTTTACCTAATTTCTGTTAAGCTCACCATTACTGCTATATTTTATCTGTATCTCACTATGAGCTATAATATATATTTCTTTAAGCCTTCACACTCTTTATCAGTCATGGAGGGGCCATTACGGTTGGCTACTGGAGAGAAAAAATGTGATTTTCTAAGCCAGTGGTTCTCAACCTGTAGGTCCCCAGATGTTTTGTCCCTCAACTCCCAGAAAGCCTAACAGCTGGTATTGTGGCTGGGATTTCTGGGAGTTGTAGGCTAAAACACCTGGGGAACCACAGGTTGAGGACCACTTCTCTAAGGGTTTGGAGGTGTAGTCACACTGCAGAGTTATAGCAGTTTGACCCTATTCTAAGTGCTGTTCCATACCATTGAATCACAGGATTGGTAGTTTTTGATGAAGTCGTAGTAGTTAAAGTGGAATCATTTTTCCCACAATGTGGATACATTGTACATAATTGTGGAACAGATGAAACCACTTCCATAAGGAAAAAAGACACAGACAAGCATAGGGGGAACTTCACTTGTATAGTCCACTAACAGGATCTTGACAGTAATGTAATATAAATGTACCCTAGAGTAGGTGCACTGAATCACAGTTCTACAACTAAGCTTTGAGTTCACATGCTTGCTGCCCAATGGTTAATTTGATCATCACACATGGGGCTGGGCTTAGCACAGCAGGCTAAACTGCTATGCTGCAGAAAAATCCTGCCGATCAGAAGGTCAGCAGTTTGAGTCCAATTTGGGGTGAGCACCCATCATAGCCCAACTCACCTGCCCACTTAGCAGATCAAAAGCATAAATGCAAGTAGATAAGATATGTACTGCTTTTAGTGGAAAGGTAATAAAGGAGCCATTAAGGACATTGATTAGAGCAGTGGTTCTCAACCTGTGGGTCCCCAGGTGTTTTGGCCTACAACTCCCAGAAATCCCAGCCAGTTTACCAGCTTTTAGGATTTCTGGGAGTTGAAGGCCAAAAGACCTGGGGGCCCACAGGTTGAGAACCACTAGGTTAGAGGAAAGCTCCTTGGCATGGAAAATGGAGCGACAGTACACCTCGCCCTCCAATGGCTAGAGTAAAGCACAGATTCCAAGATGCCTAAAATGAGATGGGAAAAACTACCTTTACCTCTGTTTGTGTCATCTATCTTTGTTAATTGTATAATGGACATTGAATGTTTGCTTTATGTGTGTTCTGTAAGCCACTCTGAGTGAGAAGGGAGGGGTATAAATACTGCAAATAAATAAATACTTTACCAATACATTGCTACCTTGTCACATGGCCACCAGGGTTGCTCCACTTTATTTATTTACCACATTTATACCTCAAGTGCTCAAGTGAGGTTAAAAAATATGGATTTTATATAACTCATAGATAAGCTGAATGTCATTCTGCAGAGAGAAGAAAGTATTAATCCCATCTCATTGAGCTCTGTCTGTTGCCACCATTTCCCCATCAGGGCATTCAAAATGTCCAGAAGTGGAATCAGGACAGAGAGATTAAAGAGGGTGAATGCTTCTTTTAGGTTTTCCCTGGATGCACTAAGGTCTTTCCTTTTCCCACTTAGAGAAGGGGATAGTTGATGTTAAAGTGCAGTGGTCTTATTGACCAGAAAATAAGTTGATTCACTTTGTTGGGTTGGTTTTTTGACATACATAGAGATCCAATTTTTCATGAAATTTCTTCTCAATATGCATACTTTTGGCAATTTGTCTTTGCTGTTGAGAAAGTATTTGAAAACTGTGCAGTCTTCAAAACCGTTTTGCAATCCTTTTTGCAATTCAAATCTGTGGGGGGCAGGGTATACAGAAAACAAAACATTTTATGTACAGGAAATTATTTTTCTAAAATTTCTTCACAGCAATGTTTTTTCTTGCATAAAAAATATGGTTTCCATGCAAAGCAACTTCATGCAAATTTTGTGCAAAACAAATTTCTAGATATAGCATTTTTCTGCACAGAAAATTGATAATTATGTGCAGAAAATAATATGCTTGCACAGAAAAATTATTTACTACAAAGAAAAGGCAGCTTTCCATTCAAATCAACCATGTGTGAATTCTGGTACAGAATAACTCCTAAACTACAAAGATCCTTATTAGTCCAAGATCCTTCTAATCAAGGTTTATTACTGCTTCAAAAATGTGTTGCAACCATTTCCTGAATAATTTCAAATATTATTTTCATCTGTATGTATGATAGACAGGCTATAACATGGTACTCTAGCCTTGAATGAAAGGGAACAACCAGGGATCAGTTGTTGCTTTCTCTCAACTAGCCTAAGGCAACCATCTCATTCTACCCAATGATAGTGGCATCCCTTACTATTCAGGACAGGTATGGCATCTCTTATCTAGAATTCTGAAATCCTTCAAAATCCTAATTGTCCCCATGGATGATGAGATAGTGACACCATTGCTTTCTGGTGATTCAGTGTACACAATTTTGTTTCAATCATTTTTCTTGGTAAATGTATAAAATACTTTCAGGCTCTGTGTATAAGATATAGATGAAACATATATACATTTCATGTTTGACTTAGATCCTATCAACAAGATATCTCATTATGCACTATTATGCAAATACAGGTGTTCCAAAATAAATTAAAATCTGAAATCCAAAACACTTCTTACTCCAAGCAATTCAAATTATGGATATTCAACCTGTATGTGGTACAAGAATTGAATTGTATCTTGACATATTGCAGCACAGTGGATATCAAACTATGTCTCCAAGGTGGTAGTATGCCATATATTTTTCTTCCATATCCATAAAGAAGCAAGGCAGCTGTGAAGATAAGAGTAGGCTAGATACAATGCTAGTAAGTGCCACCCATACTATCAGTTGCTTTCTCATGCATGAACACATTTTCCCCTAAATATGAGATATGGGGATATTTTGTTTCTATAGCATCAATATGAAAATCAACTAGAAGTAATTAATGTAATATGCCATTTTTACCCTGATCTTATGATTGTTCCAGATTGTGTGTGTGTGTGTGTGTTTGTGTATTTGCCTTCAGGGTTCATTCATTGCATCTTATTTTCCTTTTCTTTTCTTTACCTTGACACTGCTACTCTGGGCGTTTAGTTTCCAACTGAAATTCTCCATATAGGATTTGCCTAAAGAGTTATTACAGATTTATGGAGTAAGACTGGCACCTACTGGCTAAAGGTACCAGAATAAAATTTTGGTTGAAATAAAAATTTATTTTGATAATACGTGGTCCAACTCTTTGCAAATAATAACAAAGCTTGTGTGTGAGAGTGTGAGAGTGTGTGTGTGTGTGTGTGTGAGAGAGAGAGATTGGTTCGCATTTAGAATGAATTATTTGCAGAACAACATTATAAACCAAAACTATAAAGGTAGAAAGAGGAAGAGGGTTTCAGAAGACATTTTGAGAGGAGAGGTGCCATTCTAACATTATCTTTATAGGTTTCTAGTCTAACTATTACAACTAAATTCATGATGCCCAAAGCACTGAGTTGAACATTCCGAGGAAGTAGGTTTGCCAAAATGAAAATCAGAGCAGGTTTCAGAACAAGAGGAAATTTAGAAAAGCATTGCTTATTACCTGATTGTGTGGTGATCAACACCTGCTGAAATTTCCTCTTTTATACAAACATTGAAGGTACAAGAGTCATTTTCATTTTTTACTCTGATAGCCCTATAGGACAGGACAATCCCCTGGTTAGTCTCCAAATGTTGCCAAAATAGGTTACTTGGGAAAGCAGGATGAAGGAAAGTCTCCCTTCCAGATTTTTTAAAAATAAAGTTATTTCCTCCCATTGCAACAATGAGAGAGAATGGATTTAGATGAACATTATAACTAACTTCAGTTTTCAACCTGATCAGAAGTCTGATCAAATTTGAAAGGGTTTTAGTTCTTGTACACATACAATCTGTTCCATGCAAATGCCATGTTATGATTTATTTATTTATTGTATCAGGAGCGAACCAATGTATTTGAGAAAACACGAAGTTTAAAAACTTGGCATTTAATAGAATGCCATGTCATCGTGATGGTGGTGTTTATTTATGCCCGTCTCTAATGTAAGGAGATTACATTAAAAATATTTCAATACAATTTAAAATCCACAAATATGCAAACATTAAAACAGAATTAAATATCAATGATATTTTTTAACTCACAGTTAAAATCAATACAACCTATTCAAAGCTAAAAATCACAGCACCCCCTGTTGATCTTAAAAACCTTTTTCTTTAAAAGCCTGCCTGAATAAAAAGGTTTTTATAAGGCCTTCATGCAGTTACTATAAGGTGCTCCATGCAGTCATGCAGGCCACATGGCTTTGGAGTTGTCTATGGACAATGCCAGGTCTTTGGCTTAGAAATGGAGATGGGCACCAACCCCCAGAGTTGGACGCAACTGGATTTAATTTCAAGGGAAAACCTTTACCTTTACCTATAAGGCCTTCAGCTTCATCACTCCATCTAACTTTGGACACAATTAGGAAACAAGCAATTTCATTATCCTAGAAGAGGATCTGAGTTTGTTTTTGTTTAAAAATCAAGATAAAATTTGTCAGTTATATGAAGTGTACTTCTTTATTTTGGTGCTCTGTCTGTTGGTAAATCCTGTCATGATCAAATTTTAGGCTGAAAAGATGTTTTTTGTGTTGCACTTTGCACAAATCTGAGTAGATTACCATTTCCATTCAAAAAACAATGTTGCCGAGTATAAAGCTCTGCCGGCATTCTTGCATGTATACAGGCAAAGGAGATGAGGTGACAAGCTCGCTATAAGCTCCCCAGTCTTTCTATCTAGGAAAATTTTTACTTGTGCTTCCATTTGTGGTGGGGTGGTAGACATGTGCCCATTTGTTATTGTGTTGTAGATCAATGGGGAGCTGTTTAAAAGAGTATTAGATATTTCTGTTCGCATCTGTCTAACTAGTGCACTAACGAGCCTAACCATGTGTTATATTGGTGTAACTTCTCAACAAGATTCTGCTCTAGCCTTCAAGTTGCCATGACTGTGAACAAAAGGTTTGGAAGGTATTCTCATTATTTACCTGCCATATAAAATATCTCTCAAAACCAGCCACAGTGTCTGCATCTCACTGTTAAGAGCATTCTGGTAGCCAGAAAGCATCCCTTAGGAAATATCTTCTCTCTGCTTCAGAGCATTTGAAGGGAAAGATATCACAATGTTATTGTCACAGTTGCTAGCAAATGAAAGAGTTGTCTTAAGTTGTTTGAAGGAAAGAGATAAAGTGAAGGAGCCTTATCCTCTGACGATGTCTGAAATGTATCTTGAAGGGAAAAGTTTAACCATTTGGACAGGGACAGATGAGATACAAAAGAAGAAACATTGGACAATGGAAACCTCTACACACTGTTAAATGGTAATTCCCATGTCCCCTCACAATTTGCTAGGGTCTAGAGCTGATTATATTTCCAGTATAACTGGAAATATATAGCCTTGAGAAATATATAGCCTTTCCAGTATAACTGGAAAGCTATATAGCCTTGAGAAAGAGAGTCAAAACATAGTGTACTGTTCTTTGAATGCTGATTTTAGTCTGATTTCCCCCCTAGGTTAATCTGTAGACCAAGCTGTGGTCACTAGAAAAGCCAATTTTAAGCACTGGTCATCAGCAGGAGATGATGTCAAATCTCAAAATTTCAGGCACTGAAATAAAACTTTTTTACCATTACAGATCTTTAGACAACACTGGGAAATTAAACTAGCTCTATGATCCTTTGCCTTTCTTCACCTTCTACCACACCATGATTAGAAACCTTCTTCTGTCTTAATCTAGTATGTTATTTCCTCTTTCTGTCAACAAAGAATTGATTTCTTTTCACCTACTCACTCTGCAGAGCTACTCCAAAACATTTTGCTTTCTGAAGCTACAGATGGCATTGTAAACTGCTTTGAGTCCCCCTCGGGGTGAGAAAAGCGGTATACAAATACTGTAAATAAATAATAAATTGTCTTTTTTATTCAAAAGTTGAATCCTTACAATGGGATAGTGCTATCCTCTGCAACAGAAGACAACAGGTCATTTAAGGAACATAGAACAGGTAATGTGATAAATAAAGCTTTGATCTGTATCATAAGGACATTGTCAAGGTCATCAGGAGGAAGAACTAAAGTATCATTATTGCTGCCCCCACTCCAAAATCTGCCTTCTGTGATAGTTGTCCCATTCTACATAAAATACAGCCAGCCCTTCTGCTCTATGAAAAGTAAACTGCTTCAGTGCCACACAATTTCTCACTGCAATCAGTATAGTGCACTGTTTCCCAAATTCTGGTCATTCAGATTTTTTTTGTGTTTTAGTTCTTAGAATCCCTAATCATTGTTCAAGGCAGCCGAGACTTCTGGGAGTTGAAATCCAAAACACCTAGATGAGTAGTGCTTGGGAATTGCTGGTATAGTGTAACTAGATTGTCTGGCTAAATTTGAAAGCATTTGTTTTTTATAGTCTTCCGAAGCTGGTGCCTTCCAGAACATTGCAAGGATGTTTCAATCAATATGGAGGAGAAATAATTCAACACACATGAAGAGTACTAGCTTGAAAAGTTTTTTTTCCCATGGTGTTGCATCATCATCATGTAAAAAGGACCATATGAAAAGATATTTTCTTGTGTGACAAAGCACTTACATATGTAGATACCAGGGCCTTTTTGATGACTGCTCCCAGACTGTGGAACTCCCTCCCAAAAGAAACCAGAATGACCCCATCCCTGTTGGCCTTCTACAACAGGTCAAAAAGTGGAAGGAGAGGTTCTGGGTAAGCTGGGATTGGGAGATATGAGTTTTAAAGGCCATTTAAATGTATTTGCTGTATTTCAGTTCTTTTTTACCACAATGTTATGATTTAATTGTTTTTTAAACTTTTGTATTACTCTTTTTAAACTGTTTAATATGGATGGATATTAGCCACCTTTAGTCTTCATGGGGAGAAAGGCAGGATATAAATAAAGATGATGATGATGATGATAATCTTTTTAGACTAGGTCTTGATTCTTTTAATGGATTCCTTTCATACAGTAAAAGTGTATGTAGCCAGAACTTTAAAATTGTTGTGTACAAAAATGTCCATGGTATCAAGGGGATTATCGTTCTTAAACTAGCTTTATTGTGTGGTATTTTGAAATTAAAAGTGTCAGTCACCCCCTTCTCCAAATGCTTATTCATAGTTATATACTTTCTAGTTTGTCAATGACAAATCATAACCTGAACAAAAGTCATTAGAAAGCAATTTTTCCCTAGATATGAATAATAGGTATATAGTACTAATAATGAGTACTATATACATACTATTCATATGTAATCAATACATTTACATTTTCTGAACTATTGTCTGGTCTCCTGAACTAAAGTAAAGCATGATATTCTGCTACCCATTGCTGAGTAATCCAGGAAGCAGTCACTAGACTGAACAATAACTTTACAATGAAATAATCCAAAAGTAGTTTATACATATTATAAATGTCACTGTGAAAGCAAAATGAAACTTTTTTTTATTTCTGGGTCATTCTTGTTCTGGCCTCTTGCATTCTGTAGCCACAGGAAACTCTGAGCACAATTCATTCTCCTTGAAAAGTTGTTTCTTGTTTTCTTTCAATCTAGCAAAAGCAGTTTCCCAACATTTCTGGCAAAGATTGATCTGTGTCCTCTAATCCACCCCTATTCCTCACCATTAAAGAACCTCTGGTTGTTTGCATTAAAAATGGAACACTTTTTTGGAATCCAACATATTCCCTGGGGCATTTCAAGGCAGCCAGTATGTTACTATCTAATTTTTAATGCTCAACCCTTCTACAAGGTGTACACTATTTGTTAAAAGAACTGTCACTCACTGTGCCTTCCTTTCTTTGCTGTTTTCAGATGAGTGCAAACCAAACCAAAAGGGTTTTCATGGTGGCATAGGATTTTTTTTAAAATAAAGGCAATAGCTAGACATTTTCCGTGATGAGCATAGAAGAATGTGACGAGCACTATCCAGGTCTACATAAACTCTATGTCAAAGGAATATATCATTCCTATATATTTTTGATGTCTGCATATTATTCCACTGCCTCTTCACCATCCTTACTGGAAATTTAACTTTGGCCTTTCTTGCATATACAGCAACCCCTCCACTTTTTATGTGGGTTACGGGTGCAGGAAGCCTGAAAAAGTGGAGGTAAAGTAAATTAAAGAACCAGGATGGCGGTGGGGTTTGACCCCCAGTAGAGCAAAAGCAGTCTCAGGAGTCAATCCCCACAAGAGCCACACCTTACCTTTCCAGATGTTTAATTAATGCAAAGTAAACTGGGACAACCCAGTTTATTCTACATTAATTCACTTTCCAAATGATACCTCACCTAAAAAGCAAGACAGGTACCATGGTTTGGGCCCACCTGGAAGTGCCCTAAGCCTGCAGAGGATGTATTTTTTTCTCTAGGAAACTTTAGATTCTCTGATGTGATGCTATGGTTGACTTCCAGTGGAAGTCAGTAATGGAGCCATGCTGGAAAACTTCCAAGAGAGGACATTCCTAGAGGGGACATATTAATCCAATCAATGAATAAAAATTGATTGGCTTAATAACCTGAAAAAAATTAAATCCACAAGAGCAGAAGGCCAACTATACAATTTTAATGCGTATTTTATAGAAATACATTTTAATATGTGTATTTATAGACTTTTCACAATATTTATGTATTTTAATTATGCTGCAACCCATCTCAAGCCATGAAGAGAGGTGGGTAAGAAATAAACAACTTCTTCTTCTTCTTCTTCTTCTTCTTCTTCTTCCTCTTCTTCTTCTTCTTCTTCTTCTTCTTCTTCCTCTTCTTCTTCTTCTTGAAGATCTACTGTACAGTATTAAAAATATTACATGACTTATAATTATTTCTGATTTGGTGCTTAAGTCTGATCCTTCTAACCAAAGGATTTATCTAATCCACCAATTTCTTCATACTGTCATCAAACATATGCCAGATGGGAGTTAAATGATGCACAAAATGGTCTGTGGCAACCCATATAATGCATTTCAGTGCAGTTAAACTGCATTATATGAGTCTACATTGATTACCATATTCTGCAGTTTAACTGCTTTGAACTTAATTCATGTCTTCTTTGGCCCCATTTATACTGAGCCATATAGTGCAGTTTGGAATTGCATTACAGATGGGGCCAAAGACTAAAGTAGGATAGACACTTAGCCTCAGCTGACCCTTTGAATGGTTGATCCCCTTTCTTCCTCCTTTCAGGTCCCATTAAATTAAAGATAGTCTATGTGAAATAAAGTTACCCTTATTCAACCCAACTTGCTATGTATGGTCTTGTTATTCCATGGTTTCTCAGCAGCACACTTTCATGGACACACTATGTTACTTTACTGGGGGCAGTAGAAATGTCAGTCATGTGCTACTACATCACCTTGCATTTACCACCATTGGCTATAATGGCTAGTGCTGATGGAAGTTGCAATGCGACAATTTATGGATGGCAACATTATCCCATTCCCTATGCTCTGTAGTAAAACAAGGACTGAGGTTTTCCTGTTACCTTAAACAGCTGAAGAGCTTCTTCCTCTAATTGCCTGTAGCATGATGTAACCAGCTTGTCTTGATCACGTCTGGCAACAGCCAAGAGGAAGACAAGTTGCTAGGAATTTTTGTTTATGCCCAATTAACATCTGGCTTCCCTAACAACAAAGGCTTTACCTTCAGTACAGTATGGATTGTTTTTTCCCCTCTTCAGAAAGAAATCTGCTTAGGAACTACAGTAACAGCAATGGCAATTAGTGTGAATGCCCCCGCTGTTCAGCAAACATGAGGATCTAGTTATTTTGGGAGGCAGCAAAGAATAAGCGTACGATTTCCATTACATAGAAATGAAAATATATTCTATAGCAGCACAAGGCTAGAATTAATGGCAGTGTCTCATGCAGGTAAATGCTGGAAAAGTGACTGTGATGGAGCACTATAGCAAGAAAGCAGCAGTAAAGGAGAAGAGAAGCCAACTTGTGGAAAAATGCTGTTTGGCTGCTTACTTCTCCCAAGGCATTACAAGTGCAGGTCAGGAATTTTTTATTACTCATTTAGAACCAATGGTACTAGAAGCGTAGGACATAAATTTAATTTTAAATTGGTTTAAGAATCATCTTTCTGTGGATTCCTGGCTAGTGAATTAGTTTTTATTATCAGATTTTAATCTGATTCCTTTTGTGCTACAATATAGTGCTATGATTCCACTTTATGCTATAGCTGTATTCTATTTTTTTCCATGTCAGGAGTGACATGAGAAACTGCAAGTCACTTCTGAGAATTGGTTGTCTGCAAGGACGTTGCCCAGGGGATGCCCATATGTTTTATCATCCTTGTGGGAGGCTTCTCTCATGTCCCTGCATGGGGAGCTGGAGCTGACAGATGGAGCTCATTCATGCTCTCCCTAGATTGGAACCTCCAATGTGTTGGTCTTCAGTCCTGCTAGCACAAGGGTTTAACGCTCTGTGCCACCGGGGGGGGGGGGGGTTCTGCTGTATCCTATAAACTCCTGAGATCTGAAGATATTGAATGTTCTCAGCCAAAGATCTCTAGTGCCCCTCCAAACTACAAAGCCCAGGGTTTTGTAGTTTGTAGTATGGCTGTCACTTAAGGTGGAATATAGCACTATAACTTCTATATACTTCATTTTTTTCTAGGAAAAGCAAGAGACCTATGGTAGGGTCAATTCCAATGAGAGTTGTAGTCTACACACTGGTTTAGGTGGGCAACAATGGAGAACCTGGTGGAATTGATTTATTGTCCTCAAAATTTAAAAAAATGACAGTTTAAAAAACAATCAAGCATTTAACATCAAAATGACCAATGGTTCACTTCTGGTTTTTAATTTTGTATTTGAGATAGATTAGAGGATTGAAACCCCTTTCCTATTCCCTAACCATTTTAGGGAATAGAAAAAAATCACTTTTTTATTAAAAAGATTAAGAAAAATATATTTGGACAAGTTTTTTTAAAAAACAAAAATCTCTTGGATTGTGTTTTGTTTAACCAAATCTTTTTAACTATGAAAATACTTTTTTGGAATAATGGTTTCCTGCTATTCATCTATTTGCTCTACCTTTGGGATGCAGTTAATGACTCACAGTGACTCATATTAATGGGATGTAACTTCAGCCATTCTGAAAGTTGGGGTGCTCAGTTTGGAAGAAGGGTTAAAATGGAGATTGGGCAATGACATGGAGGCCAGGCTCAAATTTTCCCTGTTTAGACCCACTCCCCTTAACTCCATCTCTCCACAATAAACCTAAATACACTTCCTTTCTTTTGCAATCTCTCCAAATAAGACAACTAGATAGGAGACGAGGCAGGATTATTTCTACACATTTTCATGCACTTAGGGAAGATCTTTCTCCATGGTTTGGGTGCAGGAATAGTCTGAAATTCAAATATAGTTTTTAATGGGAGGGGGCTTTTGGAGACTGGTGGCAAACTTTAGGTAAGGGGCAAAAAAGAAGGGTCATATGTGCCTCATGAACTGGACTTTTCCTATCTAAGAAACAGTTAACTAAGTTTGGTTCATGAGACCTAAATGGGGTACATCAAAGAAAGAAGAAAAAAATCTATCATTCTAGAAAATGAACATTTAACACCACAGAAATTTCATATCTGCCTGAATGAGTCATCCAGCCTGGTCAGTGACCATACTAGGAGATTTTAGATGTTGTCATTTGAATGATACCTTTTCCCACATTACGGATTGGATAATATTCATTCAAATACAGAATATATTTTCCAACAGTATATTCCTGCTGCCTTCCTACCATCACCATAACTGTGAATTTTTAACTACTGTTTACATTTAATTCTGTTTTTCATACTTGTATATTTTAAATCGTATGCTAATGCTTTTATGCTAAGTCGTGTTGAGTCTCTTTCAGGAAAGATAAAACAGGGTATCAATAAATATAGTAATATAATAATAATAATAATAATAATAATAATAATAATAATAATAACAACAACAACAACAAATAAAAAGCAGCAAGAGTCTTCTTTCTTCAGTCAGCAGAAATCACATTCTCAGTTAGTTTTGCAACCCTTTGCAATAAATACAAACATGAACAGACAAACAACCAGACATAGGGTCCAGTGTTGAAAATTCATCAGTAAACCTTGCATGGAAAATTCTGATTGTCATAAATTTTACAGAGCCTCATTTTTT
This sequence comes from Anolis sagrei, assembly GCF_037176765.1. Lineage (NCBI taxonomy): Eukaryota > Metazoa > Chordata > Lepidosauria > Squamata > Anolidae > Anolis > Anolis sagrei. The sequence goes on from NC_090024.1 coordinate 26,621,590, forward strand.
TTCAAAATACTTAAAAGGGGGGGGGGGCAGAGGAACTAGCAAATATATGTGAATCTATGAATTTCCAATTGAAACTTCCAAGTGGGATTAGAGGAAAGAAGGGCAAAAAAAAAAAACCAAGTAACACAAGTTTGACACATGAATTTCACAGTGATAGAAGTGCAAACAAAGTTGACTACTGTCTGCACTTTGTTGTCCTGTTGCAAACTGTATTGAGATTTCTGTTCATTTTCACATAAAACCCTTTTATTGCTTTATAGATTTTTCTTAAGTATCAATACCTATTTGTTGGATTATCGCTTTGCTAGTGTAATAGCTTCTCTTGATTAACTTTTTATGAATATCTGACTGAATTTGTAAAATATTTTCTATCATTTTGTAGTCTCCCATTTATATTGATTATTTAATGCAGTTCAAAGCTAGCTTCAAACTGCAGTGGCCAGACAAGAAACTTCCACAAAAGTGTGCAAAAGAAAGCCCTTAATGTACAACAAGCTCTGTAATGTGTGCAACCATCATCTGGGTCTCAAACTGGTTCCAATGTGTACTCAGATAACCCAGTTCAAAGAAGATATTGTGGGATTTTCTGCCTTGATATTCTGGGATATAGGACTGTGTGGAAGAGCCTGCAGTGATAGAGATTAGCGACTAGCTCCACCTCAACAAAGTGTCTTACCACACTACAATGTTAAACAGTTACTATCCTAATTTCAATTGCATGGCTGCCCCTATGGAATTCTGGAATGTACAGTTTAGAGAGGAACCTTTAAATTTTTCAACTAAAAATGTCCTGGGACTCACTTAAAGTGGGATAGTAATGTAGTACACTTCCTCACCCTTATCACACAATGAATTCTCCTAAAAGGCTCTCCAGTGTTGGGGATATCAAACCCAATATGATGTCTTTCTTCCCTCTCTCTTACATTTTTTACTATACTAAAGAATATGTATAATGGTACCCCCCTCTCATGTCTTTGATGATACAGTGACTCATGTGTAGAACTATTTAACATTCATGACTCTGTAATTTACTTACTATACCTTCTCTTGTCTCTCATCTTCCCCTCTTTTTGCCCCCTTTAACTGTTCTTGTGAGTTTTTTTAAAAAATGAAAACAAAATAAAAATGTATTTGCAACAAAACTGCCCATTTTGTCGCAAATACAAAAACGACAAGCTCCTGTGCACAAAGTTCCACAGACTGTGGCTACTGCTATGTAGGGAGCGAGTAGCTGCTAGCCTCATTCAACAATAAATTGTTGTTATTAAATTAAATTGTTGTTATTAAGTTAACACATAAATAAACCCAACAGATTCAATTGAGCTACTGTAGTCAAGAGTCTGAACCTTATCCCATGAGGCAGCAAAAGCCCATGAAGTAGGGGGAATCATCATCTTTCCATGTACTTTCGTCCATTTCTACTTCAAACCTCCACATTCTGAGCTATTACATGGGCGAGTGTAATCTCTACCCATTCCATATTCTTCTTTTAAAAAAAAACAAAAGGGAAATTTCATAATTGCAAAAGTGCAAAATCTAGGTCTAAAAATGGGGGAAATATAGCCACAGCAAAGTGGTGATGTATCAGAATTGTGAAATTTCTAAAGTATAAATTATTTTTTAAAATTACCATAAAAGTTTCATGTATCAGGATTAGTGGTGAGAAAAGAATTATCGAGGCACATTTAAGACTGCCCACAGGAACGCCCACTCTTTAACATCACTCAAATTATCTAACATGGGAGAATCTGACAGTTCCCATCCCATTTGTAAATAAGTGCATTTACCCATTTCTGCAAAAATAAGGAGCTCTGAAGACAATTGCTACCCGACGCCCAAAATCTCTCTTTCCACACACTTTCAGCACATATTTAAAATGGAGACCCGTGGGGAATGGCTACAAGTAGTTTTGTGCTTCATGGTGTCCTCCGTGGGACTCTGTCTTTAAGCTGTTTTTGAAGTGTGTAGACGTGGGGGGGGGGCTGCATTTGATGAGGTCCCTTAGTAAGATTTACACTAAAATTGCAGTAAAAAGGACTCCTTTTCTGTGTTGACCTGTCCTCCCATGTTATCTTGCTGTGTTGGTCTCTCATGCTTTGTTGTTTTATATCATGACTGTATTATTTAATTATAAATCACTTTGGGAGCATTGCTTGGGAGCAATTGATAAAGAAATAACCACAGTGTTCTACTGAGATAATAAGTAGCTTCCATGGAGTTTATAGATTTAAGGCCACAGCATATAAATACTTAAGCTTATTTATACTACTGCTTTAACTGTAATTGCTTTTCCCAAAGTTATGCTAGGACTTACACTTGGGTTATGGCAGTGAACATTATCTCTGGAAGATTTGTAAACTTCTCATGGTGGCCTGTGGCATCCCATAAGAAATGTCTGCTGGACTAGTTTAAATTAGTGAAACTGAGTTCTCAAAATCAGTTTCCTAACAGGGAAACTTAGAAGAAAAAATATATTATCCTTCAATGCATTTTTGAAATGGTAATATACAAAAGCTTCTACTTTTACATGCCAAACTCTTTCCTTTCCATTTTCAAAATATTTTGGAAGTATGAGATAACCACTGTGATCATGCAGAATTCATTGTTTCATTAGATATTTTGATTTGTGTAGTTTCCTTACTTTAATTTGAAAGTGGTTTGCAGTACTTCGTGCTTATGATAATGATCCATGAAGTAAAGTGTCCCTGAAGATCTGTCTTCTCTGCTATATTTGGTTTCTTGAAACTTCAAGTGCTTTCAATCCTGAAAAAAGATTAGTAGAGGTATTTTCTCTTTGGGGAAAAATAACTATATTGTATCTGGTCAGATGGGAATTAAACTGGTACATGTCAGAAAAAAATGAAACAACCTTAATTCAGTAACATGTGAGTATACATGGAATTTAAAACCCAATCCTTAAAAAAATTAACGCTAAAAGACGTGGACTTTGATGGCTGAATGTGGCAGTTTTGTTTTCTCCCACATGCATGCTAAATTCATCCCAATCTGTATATGAAGAAAAATCTCCATCCCCACCCTCCTGACTACATGGTTTTAAAAACATTTTCACAGTGGGGGAAAAGTACTGAAATTACTTATTGTAATCTTCAAGAAAAAAATAATTAAAGAATTACATCCTTAGATATTATAACTAGTAGACTGAGACCCTCTATTAGGGTTATATAGCATACAACTTTGCAAATGAAGCTCTGCAGTGACTAAACTCTGCACTCCTGCTGTGTAACTATGAATGCACAACTGAATCCATATCCAAGTTCAGCCGAGTGCACAACCAAATGCATAGTTAAAGAGGTACTGCCAATTTCAGCAGGAGCAGACAGGCCCAAAAATCCCAAAGGTGTTTCTAGGCAGCAGGGGGTTAACTGACATCCTGAGATGAGTAATTGATTACTTCCATTAGGGTAGTGGAAAGGACAAAAGTAGAAGCAAGATAATGTGTCATCTACAAGCATAGGTGACCACGTAGTGAAGTCTTTGTCTAATGCATTTGTATGGGTATCAGACCAGTAATAAAGCAGGCACAAGGGGAATATTTTATGTGTGTACCTGTGTTGAAAACTAGTATCTTACTATTTGCATTGGCTCTTTTCAATTTTTTTTAAAAAAAGATTTAGAGTTTGTTTCCTAGTTTAGCAGTTTCTCTTTCCAATCTTGGTCAAGAACTGCCACTTTGTGTGTGTGTGGGGGGGGGGGGGTAGTGGTGGTGGTTATATATAGATTGTCCAGGAAGGCTGAAGTGTTTTGCAACTAATCTGGGGCTATTCTCATTTCTATTTGTGTGCATTTATCCCCTGTTGTAAATATAGCTCTATTTGCCCAATATGAAGTGCAAAGGACAGAGGATGCCATATATCATGCTTGGGGATAAACAAATGAAAACATTTTGTGTATTATGGTATTTGACCTTTAATCTTGCTGACAGAGTAGATGTAGGTAGAGTTGGCATTTTGATTTGCAGTTAAGTTCTCATTCCTGTATCTCTATCCATTTTATACAACTTTTAATAGTTAAGCAGCTGTTTAAGGTTGGGGAGCTTTCATTAGGCAAAAACTATCATTTGGAACTCTTGAGAGGCCAGAGCTGGCTGTGTGTCGAGTTGTTGACTACTAATGGTGTTCTGCCATTACCTGTTTAATGTGTTTGGTTAGAGAATTTTTTTTCTAATTAGCCCAAATGTGCTATTGGTTTTGTTTATGTTGTATAATGATAAAATAGATTAACACACAAATTGGAATTATTGGACATGTATTCAGGGAACATCAACCAATGCAAAGCAACTGTTTTAACAGGAAGCATAATCCCCGAGGGATGTTGTCCATGTGAACATTGCACTTACTATAAACACATCCTCTAAGCTGGATGAGTGCTGTGAATTATACAATAAAAATGCACTCTGAAACATTTTCCAACTTTCAATTTTGTTGCAATTTCTATTTTGTTATTTATATTTCTGCAACAAATTAGGCAACACATCTAGGTTCTAAAGATCTGTATAGAGAGACATCTCATTAATATCAAAAAATAGCTGTTATGTAAGTCATTTTAAAATTAAAATTATTCCCTTAAGGATTCACATTCCAGGGCATTGGACACAATTTTTTTCCGAAACAATAACATCCTAGATTGGCTATTGAGGGTTAGACCTCTGGACTCCATGACCTTCACGAACATTTTAGATGTTTAGAATTCCACAGATTCCCTACATCATCTCTCCACTAAGAAGTCATTAAGATTAAGATGACCTTGATGCACACACAAAACACTGTAAGAGTATAATTATGTACTTCCTGCTCTGAAAACTGCTAGTTGCCATTCACGGTTCGGGTCCGGCCTATTTGTGTGAATGTGTCTTTCCCTATGAACCCATTCAGGCCTTAAGATCCTCCAGGGAGACCCTTCTCATGGTCTCACCATTCTCACAAGCATGACTAGTGGGAACACAGGAAAGGGCTTTCTTGGTAGTTGTATCCCAAATCTGGAATATCCTTTCCAAAGAAATCAGACAGACCCCATCTCTAGCTACTTTCAGGAAAGAATTGAAAACATGGATGTGGACGCAGGCATTAGGAAATGATTAATTATAACTTATGATGGTGGTTTTTTTATAGCTGTACAAACACCAACTGGCTTAACATGGTTTTGCCCTGGGGCACAATATGTTTTTAAATCCAGCAAAATTTAATCTGTGTATTTTACTATGATATTGTTATTTTAGTTTACTATGTTTTTATTTTATTTTGTCGTTATTTATTATGTTTATTCTTGCTTTGGTCTTATATTTATTTTTTGTAAGCCACCCCAAGTCCTGTTGGAGAGGGGGCGGGATATAAATAAGTATTATTAATAATAATAATTTTATTATTCACAAGAAATCACACATTCTTTAAAAATCCTGGTGGTCAGACTTTCAAATTGCTTTGCAAATATACAGAGAGACATGATTCATAGATACACTTAACTCCATTTGGTTTACTGCTATATCCTTTTCAGATTTCAATTCAGGTATAAATTAATATGAGGGATATGTACACATACAAATTCTAGATCTATTTAGTTATGTGTTTAAGATCCATATTGTCTCCTCTAGCCACAGAAGGAAGCCCATACAAATGTTTATCAGCTAAACTGTTATCTGCAATTGTTTTTATTTTTCAAATAAAAGGTTGTTTTTTTAAGGAAACATCCTGGAATTCTCTATTAGCCACATCATCATCATAGTAGTTTGATGCAACTTTATCAGAATTGGGATCCTGGAATTTGAAGTTTGGACAGACCGTTGGGATTTTCTGTATGGAAGCAATAATCTCCTCTTCCGAACTACAGCATGTGCAAGTAGGTATTAGAATAAAAGCACTTTTCAAAGATTGATTTTGCAAACAGAATACACAAATACAACTGCTATATTTCTCAAGCAGAGAATCTTGCCTCCTCAGATTACAAAGCCCAAGATCCTATAGGGTTGGGCTATGGCAGTTAAAAAGCTATCAAACGGCTATAATTGCAGTACAGATACACACTCTTTGTCTTGTCTTTGCACAAGGTTCCATTGCATGTTTCCAGTCTCTTTTGCTTGCTTTCACAATGCTTGGAAATGCTCCGATTGCTTCAATCCTTATCCAATACTAACACAGATTTTTATGACAGACAGAAACACAGACAGATCAATCCGGAAATAAAGGGTTTAATTAGACATTAATGCTCACCACTCTTCTAAACAAGATGAGAATCTCAGGCAATTGCTATGTTAATTAGGATGGCTCTGTTGCCACCTAAAAGGTGAGTGGTGATATACAAACCTTAAGGTTTCAAGCAAATGTTGTAATTAAGCTCCCAGAAATGTTCAAAAATGTTCAATGTATTAACTTGAGTTGATCCATATTGTAACTTCTCTTAAGCACTCAACTTTACCCTGAAAATCATGGATTAGTGTATATACTGGTACATTGTGGCCTTAGTATATGTACCCAAGTGTTGATAATCTTCTAAGGGAAAGATTGTTATTCAATAATCACTGCTTCACAGTGTAATGAACAACTAATCCATAACCAGCTAGCCTATTTCAGGCCAAAGCAACAAAATAGAGGAATGAAGTGCACTAAAGAGCCCATCTATCAGTGTAGCTCATTTAGCTGCAAGCTCAATTATTTTAAAGTCAAGCCCAGCACTGTAAAGGAGTATAACATTATTGGTGTCTTTCTCACTCATTGGAGATCAAGAAAATGAACAGATGAAGATTTAATGGGCTTTACTGTGACGAAGAACATGTGAAAGAAATGTATTGCTCTCGTGGCTCATCAAAGACCAGATCAAACCTATTAGAACAATTGGATGGACTTACTTTCTCCCCTTACCAAGCCTTGAATGAAGTACGAAGACAATGAAAAATAAAGGGGATGGGGAGGAACAGTTCATAGTCCAAAGCTAAGAAATGAGAAATCAATGTCCACTTTCTGCTAAAGCAATTGATTTTGTTCTATGAGAATTGACATCCATCACCCCTAACTATAAATGTACCTGCTTAAGCCTTGGCTTGATCCAATTTAGTTTCTTCCAGTAATGAAAACTTGCATCAACTGCTCTCACTTATGGAGCTGAGCTTTGACATCAACTTAAAAAGTACAGAGGAATCCATTTGGGTTGTCCAAGCTATGAAATACGTCACTTCAGTTTTGTTGATGCTTGAAGAGAGACTATTCCAATGGCATTAATGCATTTTCCAAACACAGCCATCTGTGTAAATGAAGAACAGAATAACTGATCAGGTATCATAACTGCCAGTTTCCAAATAGAAAGCTTCCTATTTTTCACTCTTGGAGTACAGAATTAGAATATAGAAATGCAGTAAAGATCTGCCTGAACTATGACAACCCATTTCACGTTGTTTCTGAAAGCTCTTGCTAATTTTCTGAGATCCCATCTTCAAAATGATGAAATGAAGTCAGAAGTCTAAATCTGAGAATGAAAGAGAGTGGGGAAGCATGTTTGTGTTCCAAATAAACTTGTTCATTCAGAAGTAATATGATTTAATGTAAGCAGGATGCATGTAGAAGTTGATTTCTGTTTGTTTTTGTTGTTGTGTGCCTTCAAGTCATGGGGTTTTATGGAGCTCAGAATGTGTGACTCACCCAAAGTTCCCTTGTGGACTTCCATGGCCAAGGAAGGAATTGAATCCTGGTCTCAAGAACTGCAACCCAACACTCAAACCACAGCACCATAAACCTGTACTGAGGCACAAGCTCCAATCATCATATAGCTATGAAGGAAGGATGTCCTTCGGGAGATGCTAGCGGGGTACAAATAAAGTTTAATAATAATAATAATGTCATGAGGAAGCAGGCTTATTTTCTGCTGCCCTGGAGACCAGGATTTGGAGCTATAGGTTCAAATTACAGGAAAGAAGATTCCATATGAACATTGGGATGACCTTCCTGACCATGGAAGCTACTGCTTTTTTTTGGGGGGGGGGGGTTAAGAAGGATGGACAGCCACCTGTTCAGGGAGCTTTGATAGTGCTTTTCATACATAGCAGGGAGATGAACTGGATGGGCCACGTGGTCTCTTCCAACTCCATGATTCTATGATACAAAGTCAACAGGTAACTTGACGAAACACATGTGCACACACATTTCTTTATGGTCCAAGCAAGGTGTGTGGATTGGTGGAAAGGTAAACATGTGATCCTGTGACAAATTATTCTCAACTTTTCTCTAGAAGCTAAAATGACTAAATTAGGACTATCTGACTTTGGATATATCATGAGAAGACAGGATTTCATAGGAAAAAAGCTATCATGCTTGTAAAAGTGGAGTACAGTGGGAAAAGTGAAAGACAGTATTCCAGATGGATAGACTCAATCAAGTAAATCATGACCTCGAGTCTGCAAGAACTGATCAGGGCTGTAGAGGATAGGGGGACTTGAAATCTTTCATTCATGGGATTACCACAAATCAAAGTTGAATTTAAGACAGTTAAGAGCAATCACAACAATAAACATTTATCTCCCTGTCTTCCTCCATCTTTCTGTTTACATAAGGGAAAATATTGGGCACCATGTCACATCTTATGTGCATTTAAGGTAAAATGCACATTTTATATGCAAGTCAGTGGGAAATGCACTTTGTAATGAGGGTTTTAATGCTGAAGACTGTATTACAAAATTAGACAAGCACAAAATCAGAAGAACAATGTGTATTTTGATTCACACATGGATTTAGTACTGTTTATCAAATCAGTTGCTTCAAAATGCAGCTGGAACAAAATTCTACATCATTCCTAAGTTCTTCTCTTAGAGGGAGAATTAAGATATTACGAGGAAGGTTTAGAATGGACTGGATAAGGGAAAGATTACCTTTAAGTCTTTGAAATGTCTGTTTTTATTCTACAGATTAATTTCATTTTTAAAAAAAGAAAAAATGAAAATAATCATGAAAAAGATAATTATGTGTTCTTTTGCTATAGCTAACTAATTTAATGCGAGCACTGGCTTTTTTCAAACCAGGTTCTTGAGAATGAGAAAGAAAGGGCGATCACACAATGCAATCAATTATGGTAATAGGGAGTGACAAGCTTAACAGAATAACCTGGCTTTTATCAGTTCGAGTTAAAGTCGTAATGTTATTTAAATGCAGGTCTATTTTCCTCTATTTCATCCACTTACTTAATTTCAACTCATGACCAATGGAACAAGCTGTCAAAGGGGATTGTGTAATTGTCATCACTGGAGATGTTAAATGCAGAGCAGGAACATATTTTTTTGTCGAAGAGAGGTTCAGAAATAATTAAATTCATTCTACCTTGATAGAGGGTAATGGTCTAGATAAGCCCAAAGATGATCTTCACTGGCTGAATTATATTTTTTTTTTAAAAGAAAGAAAAAAATTAATGTCAGTAGCAAACAATGATATATTTTTTTGCTTGCATTTTATCTTTCCTGTCCTGAAAATGAAAGGGAAAATATTAATTGTGAAGACAGGAAAAGCACAAATTGTCATGGTCTGAATTAATTATGTTATATCCTTTTGGATGCTTTTATCATAGGCCCTACGGACCAGCTGTAACCTTGCTTTGTTTGCTATATAGTTGGAAAGGATGAGCTTAGAACACAAGGGTGGAATTTTGCTGATTTGGGTTCAAGTTCCTAGTAAACGCATTGGGTGACTTTGGGTTAGCCAGCCACTCTATTTCAGTCTGAACTTTGTTATTATGAGAATAAAGTGGGGGAGAGCTAACCAGGTATAACACCCAAAGCCCATTGGAGGAAAGAGAGGATATCAACATAACTAAAAGGTAAAGAAAAGTATACATCATTTCTAAGTTCCTTTGAGGGAAAGAAAAACATCAAAGTGAACTTAATTATAAGCAAAGTTGAGGCTAGTACTAATAGTTGTCATTTTTATCCCTTCAGTTTTCACCCAGAAAGAAGGAGATGCTGCTGCTGATGATGATGATGGTTATGGTGATTGTCATGATCATCTTTATTTGTTTCCCACCCCATCTCCCCATAGGGAACTGAGAGCAGCTAACATCATAAAAGGCAAGTATTCAATGCCAGCAAATAAATACATGCATACGTAACTTAATAAAACATGTAAAAAAACTGAACAGCAACTCAATCATTTTAAAATCATAATTAAACAATATAACACAGTACTACAGAGAAGGCTCCCTCTCTCATCCCAACCAGCTGGATTTGACACAGAGGTGAAGCACAAGGAGGGCCTCCCCTGATGATCGCAGTGTCTGGGCAGGTTTGTATGAAGAGAGGCAGCTGGCCAAATAGTCTGGACCTGAAACATTTAGGGCTTTAAAGGTAACAACCAGCACTTTAAATTTCACTTGGTAGCAGACTGGGAGTCAGTGGAGCTGCTGTAGCAAGGGAGTTGTTCACTCCCTGAACGGTGCTCCAGTTAGTAACCTGGCAGTTGACCTTTGCATGAGCTGAAGCTACTGAATGCACTTTAAAAGCAGCCCTAAGTAGAATCCATTGCAGTAGTCCAATCAAAATGTAACTAGGGCATGCACTACTGTAGTCAGATCTGGTGTCTCAGATCTGGCATTTTAAAAAGTAAAGCAGGAAGTATAGACTTGTATAGATTTGCATATGCTCTTTTATATGTAAAGGCACACATTGCACCAGAGACTAAGAAATAGAGCAGGAGATTCAAACAACAGCAAAACAGATTCCACTGAAACATTAGGAAAACCTTTCTGTTAGTAATAGTATTTAGCAATAGAATATATTTCGGAACTTCCGGTGGGTAATGGCGACAGGACAGCCGTGCTGAGGGAGAGCTCTCAGGGACGGACCAGCGGTGTGGCGGTTTAGGGGTGCTAGACACCCCACACCTTATGCCGGATTGAGTGCAAAGGTGTTGTGAACCCGAACTTGGCACGCAGACCCCAAAGATCTTCCTTCCCTCAAGGAGGGGGGATCGAGAGGGTCCGTGCCATACCGGGAGACACCCGCCCCGCAGGGAGCGAGCCGCTGAGATCGTGCTCGCATTAACTGCCGCCACCCCATTTCAACAAGAAAGAAAAAGAATTGAAGAAACCCACGGGGAGGGGTAACCCCCCTAAGAAGATTTCACACCAGGTAAATAGGAGAAATCCTTAAAATTTAAATTGACGGACTTTGGAAGGAAGAAAGGAGATAAAGGAGATACGGGAGATTTAAGGAGAAAAAAGGAGAATTATATCCCTCCTACACCCTTTGAAGTGGGAAGTGGGAAGGGACCGAATTTGGAAGAACGAAGGGGAAAATACGAGAAGAGAGGGATATCTGCGAGATCCGGGAAAGGAAAATTTAAGAAAAGAAAGCCCAACTAGCTTAATACGGGCACAACAATAATAGATATAATAAATACAAAATATTAAGTCTTGGAAAGCCCTGGAAATATTGAAAAGAAAAGTACATCATTGACCTTGGAGCCATATTGTTTAGTCTACGAGCCGCCTTCTTCATAAACAACTGCAGAGTCTGGAGGCTGGAGGCTGGAAGAAGGAAGTGAAGTCACTGAAGATGGCGGAGATCTATACCTTTTAAAGGGCCCGAAGCCTAAGGGCGGAAGTGAGTTGGAGAGGGCGGAAAGACAGAAGCAGGAAGCAGGAAGTTAGGAAAACTCCAAGGGTCATAGAGAAAGGACGTTACAGAGAGGCAAGAAAAATAACAAATAAAGAAGTAGAGACAAAAGGCTGGCGATAACGAGGACGAGAAGAAGACGTACCAAGTGAGGAGCGAGGAAGAGAAGCAGACGCAGCCAGGAAGAGAAGCAGACGATAGAAAAAGAAGAGCGAGGAAGAGAAGAAGACGTACCAAGTGAGGAGCGAGGAAGAGAAGCAGACGCAGCCAGGAAGAGAAGTAGACGATAAGGATAAAGAAGAGTGGGCGACATCTGGTGGAGGATTTTGAATACTGCAATACAGGAGAAAATAGAAAGAGCGACTGTGCCATCTGGTGGTGGACTTGATTGTTGCAAGAGCAAAAGATAAAGAAGAAAGAGTGGCCTTATTGATGGGACAAAATTGAATCTCTTTTTTTTTCTTTTGATTACTGAATTTAAAATATCATTTATAATAGTCTGAATTAATTGAACTAATTGATAAATATTTTAGAATAGTATAATATAACAGGTAATTAGTAAGTGGAATTGATTATATGAATTGATTGAGTATAAATTTGGAATAAGATATAATTAAGTGAGTGTTGTAGGCTAATTAATTAGAAGATAAATTTGATTCCTTTTTTGACTTTTAACTCTATATAAATACTGTTTCTCTCTCTTGAACAAAGTTAAAAGCTAACATATTAGTAAGATATACTGGAAATAAGATTTATGGAAATTGAGATATATTGAAACTAATGAACTAATAGATTAGAAGTATAAGGGTTGAAATATAAAGTACTAGAAATTAATAATTAAGTTGATATTAAATACTTGGAAATAGATAAGCTTAAGTGACAGATGACAACGAAGGCTAATACAGAGAAAGAAAGAGACATACGCACCTACGCTAGAAGAGGATCATTGGATATCAACCCAAAGATGGATAACATACTGAAAGAATTAAAGGCTTTAAAGAAAGATCTGACAGACAAACAAGAAGAACATTTTAATAAACAAGAAGAAAATTACAAGGCCATGACAGAAGAATTTAAGAAGCTTAAGACAGAAGTGAAGGAAGAATATGCACAAATGAAAAAGGATATTACCCATTTATATGGGGAGGTGAAAGAATTGAAGAGTAGTAAGGAGAAGAACGAAGAGGTTCAATCCCAGATTTTGAAAAAGATTAAGGGTCTGGAAAAGCAAAATGAAAAGCTTGAATTAGAACAAGAAAAAACTCTCCAGAGACATATGGATCATCAGCTGCGATTTCGAAATATTATCGAAGAAAAGAATGAAGACATTAGAAAAATTATGTGTGAACTGTTGGCCAAGAGTCTGAGGTGCGAAGAAGATGAGATTGAGCAGGAGGTTGATTTGATTTACAGAATTTCTTCCCTGTATGCAAGGAAAAATAAGACGTCTAGAGATGTAATTGTACAGTTCTCCAGACGAACGACAAGAGATGATGTGTTGTATAAGAGTAATAGGGACCCGATTTTCTATAAAGAAACAAAAATTGCCGTACTTAAAGAATTCCCCCAAGCAACACTAAATAGAAGAAGGAAATATTATTTCCTTACTGATGAATTGAAGAAACGTGGAATACGATTCAGGTGGGAGAGAGTGGAAGGAGTGATGGTGACATACAAGGAGGAAAGATTTTGGTTAACATCGGAGCAGAAAGCGAAATACTTCTATGAAAACTTAATGAAGGAACAAGAACAAGAAGAAGAGCAACAAAGAGATAGAAAAGGAGAAAGGAAAGATGTTACCCCTAGCCAAGGCAACCAACCTAAGAAAGCGAGACATTTCTCGCCTAAAAGTTATGGATCACCCTCTAAAAGTTACGAAAGCCGAAAAACACCTCTCCAAGAGCTAAGCGAAGGTGCTTGCGGATCAGATGAAATGGCAATTGGCCTGGCGCAACTGGATATTGGCGACATGGGATTAGATTTGAATAAGAATGACTAAAATGGAGGAAATGCAAATAAAGTGCTTTTCAAATAATATAAATGGTTTGAATTCACCCCAGAAACGCAAAAAGGTATTTGATAAATTAAGAAGACTGAAATATGATATCATAACATTACAGGAAACACACATCTCTCATAAACATGTGGCATACTTAACATAAAAAATTGGGACAAACATATTATGCATCTAGCGAAAAGAAAAAAAGGGGAGTGGTGACATATGTGAAAGAAAACATACCATCAGAATTGGCATTTAAAGATTTAGAGGGAAGATGTTTGGCAGTCAAAATTACAATGGGAAATGTAAAAATTTTAATCTGCAACATCTACGCACCAAATGACTCAAAGGCAAATTTTGTAGAGTATCTGAATTCTAAACTTAAAGAAACGGAGTTTGATGAACTCATGTTGATTGGTGATTTTAATGGTGTAATGAATATCCAAAAGGACAAAACTCCAAAGAAAAAAAAAGGGGGAAACGCCAGGCTCCCACAAAAATTTCTTGACCTTAAAAAGGAGCTTGATTTAGAAGATATTTGGAGAAGCCGAAATGAAACGAAACGGGATTATACTTTCTACTCATGTAGACATCAGTCTTGGTCAAGAATTGACATGGCTTGGGCTACAAGGAAATTAACTACTAAGATTACACAAATAAATATTCTCCCAAGAGATCTGTCAGATCACTGCCCATTAGAAGTAATAATAAACCACAAAAGACAACAGAGGAAATGGAGATTTGATGAGAATTCAGTTAAGAAAGAAGGAGATAGAGAATTTTATAAAAAATTAATTCAAGAGTATTTAAATTTCAATGACACGGAAGAAATGAACCCACAAATTGTGTGGGATGCACTTAAAGCGGTGTTACGAGGACATTTGATCCAGCAAGGAGCAAAGAAAAATAGGGAGAGAAACAAGAAAATGAAAGACTTAGAGGAGAAAATAAAAATGAAGGAATCCGAACTGAAAAAAAAACCTGATAAGAAAAGTTTGATTAAGGAACTAAAAAGGCTTAAGCAAGAAAGAGATGAGTTGAATTTGGAATATCAAGCTAGACAATTAAAATTTCTGAAGCAACAGTCATTTGAAAATGCTAATAGATCAGGGAAATGGCTCGCAAGACAAGTAAGGAAGAAGAAACAAGCTAATCAAATAACAAAAATACAGATTGGAGATAAGGTACTAACAACGGATAAGGAAATAATCGAGGGATTTAAGAAATTCTATGGACAACTTTACGCTAAGGAAAATATCGATAAAGAAGAGATTATGAAATATATAGGAAAAAGAAAATTTCAAAAGATTACAGATGAAGCTAGAGAGAAATTAAATAAAGAAATTACGGTTGAAGAGATTGAACAGGCAATAAATAAAATAGATGCCGATAAGGCACCAGGACCAGATGGCTACTCAGCAGGATTCTACAAGGTATTTAAGCAATCTTTAATACCTATTATGAAAAAGGTCCTAAATGAAGCAATGCTTTTTCAAAAAATCCCAGACACATGGAAAGAAGCGGAAGTGGTATTGATCCATAAAGAAGGTACTCCGGAGACAGAGATTAAAAATTATAGACCTATTTCTCTGTTAAATGTAGATTATAAGATCTTTGCAAATATCTTGGCAACAAGGCTTAAAGAATTTTTAAAGGATTGGATTGGGGAGGAACAGACAGGATTTCTCCCGGAAAGGTCGATGAAGGATAACATCCGTACAGTTATAGATCTATTAGAGTACTATGAATCCAATCATCAAAAAGAATTTGCAATGCTATTCATCGATGCGGAAAAAGCCTTTGACAACTTAAACTGGGACTTCTTCAAAATACTGATCCAAGAACTCGATATGGGAATTAATTTCAATAATGCAATTAACGCAATATATAACTCACAAAAAGGAAAGCTACGGATAAATGGACAATTGACGGAAGAATTTTCTATAACGAAAGGTACGAGACAAGGTTGCCCCCTATCACCACTTATTTTTATAATGGCCTTAGAGCCATTGATGAGAGAAATAAAGGAAGACGAAAATATTAAGGGGGCAAGAGTTGGAAAATACGAATATAAAATAAGAGCTTTCGCGGACGATTTACTAGGTATTGTAGAAGACCCAGTTAAGAACACCCAATATTGGTTGCAAAAACTCAGTGAGTATGGAAAGGTGGCAGGCCTCAAACTGAACAAAGGAAAATCCAAAATTATAACAAAAAATGTGAAGGCGGAGAGACAAATAAAAATACAAGGAGCTACAGGTCTGGAGATAGTAAAGAAGATAAAGTATCTGGGAATATGGATTACAGCGAAGAATAGTCAGCTGCTAAAGAATAATTACGAAATGATGTGGACAAAGATACAAGGGGACCTTCAAAAATGGAGATATCTAAAGCTTTCGCTACTGGGTAGAATTTCTTTAATCAAAATGAATATATTGCCTAGAATGTTATTCTTATTTCAGAATATTCCTATTGTTAGGAGTCAGCTTATTTTTAAAAAATGGAATAAAGAACTATTAAAATTTGTGTGGGCTGGGAAAAGGCCAAGAATAAAATACTTGAACTTAATAGACAGTAAATCAAGAGGAGGCCTAGATTTCCCAGACCTAAAAATATATCACGAAGCATGTGCTCTTCTTTGGATTAAAGACTGGATATCACTCGACAAAGAACAAGGTTTAAATTTAGAAGGTTTTGACTTGCGAGTGGGTTGGCATGCGTATATGTGGTATAATAGAGAGGCTAAAGAAAAGAACTTTGGAAATCATTTTGTAAGATCTTCGTTACTGCGAGTATGGCAGAGATATAAGGACTATTTTCATAAAAAAACACCATTATGGGTATCCCCAATGGAAGCCCATCAAAGAAGACTGCTGGGCTGGAGAGAATGGCCTACCTATAGAGACATATTAACTAAAGGGACACAAGAGATTAAACCATTTGAACAATTAAAAGAAAAATATAAAAACCTCACTTGGCTACACTACCTTCAAATGAAAGACTATCATAAACAAGATAGAAAAATAAATTTTGAAACAGAAGAGACTTTTTGGGACAAAATATTAAATATGAAAAAGAAAATAATAACAGCTCTATATAGAAAACTATTGTCCTG
Source organism: Anolis sagrei (assembly GCF_037176765.1). Taxonomy (NCBI): domain Eukaryota; kingdom Metazoa; phylum Chordata; class Lepidosauria; order Squamata; family Anolidae; genus Anolis; species Anolis sagrei. The sequence continues at coordinate 26,638,303 of NC_090024.1, forward strand.
GGCAACAGAAACAGAGCAAGTTAAAAGTTGTATGATTAAGTGGGCGGAGAATTTAAGAAGACTCATCCACTTTAGAGAGTGGGAACAAATGTGGAACAGGAAGTTAAAATACACTTATGCGTCGGATTTGAAAGAGAATTGGATAAAGATGTTCCACAGGTGGTATACCACACCTGAAAAACTGGCCCAGATGTATGGAAATATGTCTAATAAATGTTGGAAAGGGTGTCAACAGATAGGCTCCTTCTATCATATGTGGTGGACTTGTAAGGAATCTACGAAATATTGGTCTCAAATACATGTGGAGACACAGAAAATATTAAAGAAAACTTTCAAAAAGAAACCTGAATATTATCTACTAGGTTTTACTGACCAAGAATTAAAGCTTAATGAAAATGAAGACAGGCTGTTTACATATATAACAACGGCAGCAAGAATAACTTTTGCTAGTGTCTGGAAACAGGAAAAAATCCCGGAAATTGACTCATGGTTGGAGAAGTTAAGAGAAATAAGAGATATGGATACTTTGACTTTTTATTTGAAAAAGAACACGGGCAAGTTGATAAAGAGGACCGATTGGGCCCTCTTTTGGGAGTATGATAAAAAGAAAGAAAGAAGAGAATAAGAGAATCTGTTGTTTTTCAAAAGAGAAAGAATGGACTTAAAAAACCGAAGTGTGAAATGGAAGTCAATTTTAGTTAGTATGATGTGTTTAGTTTAGGGTTATGTTGTGTGTGTTTTTCTTTCTTTTTTTTTTTTCTCTATCCTTTCCTAACTTTCTTTAAACTTTTGCTCCCACTCTTTCGCTGTATACGTCAGAAAATTAATAAAGTATATTTAAAAAAAAAGCAATAGAATATATTTCCTGCCAGTGTGGTTTTATTTAGAGACTGTTTAGAAAAGTTTTTAAATAGAGACTGGATGCTCATTTCTGCATGACAGGTGGTTGAACTAGATCAGCATTTCTCAACCTGGGGGTCAGGACTCCTGTGGGGATAATGAGGGGTTTCAGAGGGGTTATCAAAGACCCTCAGAAAACATATATTTCTGATAGGCTTAAGAACCCATTTGGCAGAGAAGCTGAAGATCTCTCCACCTGTCCTGTTCTTCCTTTTTTGGAAACAGATAGCTAATTCTCCCATCAAAAGCCCTCCTCCACTGTGATTGGCCAGCCCCTCAGCTGGCCTCTCAGCCAAGGGGAGATCTGTTTCTGAAACTCCATGTGGGGAGGGGACAACAGGCATGCTTGCAACATGGCAGCATAGTGCACATGTGTGGGCGAGGGAGGGTGTGCAAGGCTGGAGGGAGTCTCACGCCAGCAAGTCTACACAAGGCATTGTGGTTCTATATCAGAAGTTTGGCCCAATTCTATCGTTAGTGGAGTTCAACATGCTCTTTGATTGTAGGTGAACTATAAATCCCAGCAACTATAACTCCCAATTGTCAAGATATATTTTCCCCAAACTCCACCAGTGTTAACATTTGGTCATATTGAGTATTCATGCCAAGTTTGGTTTAGATCCATCATTGGTTGAGTCCACAGTGCTCTCTGGAAGTAGGTGAACTACAACTCCAAAACTCAAGGTCAATGCCCACCAAACCTTTCCAGTATTTACTGTTGGTCAAGGGAGTTCTGTGTGCCAAGTTTGGTCCAATTCTACCGCTTGTGGAGTTCAGAATGCTCTTTGATTGTAGGTTAACTATAAATCTCAGCAACTTCAACTCCCAAATGACAAAAATGACAAAATCACCCCCCAACCCCACTAGTATTTAAATTTGTGTATATTGGGTATTTGTGTCAAATTTGGTCCAGAGAATGAAAATACATCCTGCATATCAGATATTTACATTATGGTTCATAACAGTAACAAAATTTCAGTTATGATGTAGCAATGAAAATAATTTTATGGTTGGGGGTCACAACAACATGAGGAATTGTTTTAAGGAGTTGCGGTGTTAGGAAGATTGATAAACACTGGACTAGATGATCCTTGTGGTATCTTCTAATGCTATACTTCTATGGTTTAGAAACAATTATTTCTGGATAAAGCTCAGTCGTACTTAAGAGGAGAAATGCTTTCACACTTTACCATTACACAAGTGAAATTACCACTTAACTGCCTTGTCTGCAACTGATGTGATCTTGGGATCTATAACTCAGTGAGGCATTAAAACTCTCTGGCTGAAAATTATAAATGGTTATCCATAATTCCATAGGATCAAACCATGACAATTAAATTAGAATCATAGTGTTATAATGATAGAGTGTGAAGTACCCCCAGATGACCAGCATGCTTCTCACCTTGCTGCCTGCGTGATCGCTGCTGATGAGCAACATCTAGGACCCTCTTATACCTTGTGATTATTTCATTCTTTTTAAAACCAATTCAGATAGGAACAATTCTCTGAACAATGGATGCATTCAAATACAGGATTACTCTCAATAGCCATTTATTAGACAGGGCACACACCCTGTGGGTGTCTAGATTCCTACCCACCCATTATGTCTGAGAGAATGCTCATATATCCTAATTAGAGATGAAACCACTGTTTATTAGATTAGTATATTTTTTAAAAGAACAGTTACTTTCCAAGTTCTGTTTGAGAGAATAGAATGGGATTGTGTGTGGTAAATGGGGAGAAAAAGAGAATTGCATGGGAGGAAGAGTTCACTCACAATGTCAGCTAAGGTTAAGCACTTGAGAATTTAGAGACTATAGAAAGAAAAGATGAACAGAGAAAAAAGAAATTCATAGAGCAAAAAGTAAAGAAATTGAGAAATACCAGAAGAACGATTATCCTGAAATATCTATAGTCATCCCTCTGTAGACACAGATTCAACTATCCATGACATGAAAACATTTAAACCATTTTTTTCCAAAAACAATCCTTGATTTTGTTATTTTACATAAGTGACCCAATTTTTGGGACTTCAACATCCATAGCTTTTGGTATCCACAGGGGGATCTTGGAACCAAATACCAGCAGATACCACATGTCCACTGTATTGCAATATTTCTCCAAACCTCAAGGTATGAGAAGAAACATGAAAGTGATAATTTCATCATCATATTATGACATTTATACAGAGACTACCATTGGGAAAAAATCATAGTAATCTACAACTGTTTCTCTTTTCCCAACCTACTTGTCTTTTGAAGATTCTTTCCCTTCCCAGCACATGGAAAAGAATACTACTTATTCTGGATCCCATCTCCGAACACTGACTTATGCAACAGGAGCCACTGTAATAGATGGGGATGTATTCTATGGTTGATCAGGATGCAGCAAACTGACATGTCAATCCACTTTCACAAGTCCTCTTTGGTGTGATAAGTAGGATCCTTGTCATACTCGAGATCCCTCCTCAAAATCAAGATCACTTGTGGAAAGGATGGAAATATCAGTCTACTGTGTCCTAACCAACAGAACAGATCCTCATTGCTTACCATTGCTGATTGGTAAGTCTGATAAGGAGGCTTTTATGATTACTACATATTCCCTACACTATTGAATATGTAGGGATCATAAATATGAATACATTCTAGAGTATGTATTCTTAGCTGTGATCATGAATTCCTGCCCAAATTTTACAAGTTTTGTCCTTATTGTTGTTGCGTGCCTTCAAGTTGCTTATGATGAGCCTAAGGCAAACCTAAGGCAAGATTGGTTCAGAGGGAGTTTTGTCATTGCTTTCCTCTCAGGTTGATAAATAATTTTCACCTTTTAATTTAGATTAGTTTTAGAGACTTTTTAAAAAAAGTTTTGTTAAATTTTAATTAAAAGTTAAATAATGTGTACCCAGGATTTTCCTTAAAACAACCACCTTTGGAGACTATATGGAAATAGGCTTCTATACTATGCAACTGTAGGACCTCTTTTGAGAAGGATGGCAAATAGTGTAATTGTCTATGAGATACAGTTTACTAAAAACAAGTGTCAGAGTTCCTTAATTCACACTGACATTTTCCGTGCATTTCAAGTCAACTTCTTCAAGTCAACAAGGCAGGCATTTTGGTTGCAGGAAGGAGAGCAAGCAAGCAGAAACATCGATCCCTTTTAGAAAGTAAGGCAGGCCTGTAAACTCAGAAAGAGAAATTGTTCGTTCACTTTCGAAAAGTTTACAGACTGCAGAAAATGAAAGTAACAATTAATATACAAACGTATCAGAATTCTATGCCAGTGCGATTTTGTAATAGCAGTTATTTTAGAATTCTGAATTTTTAAAAAGTTGTATTATATTTCATCAAATAATAACCATGAATTCTACCTAAAATGCATTCACCCTATTTCTCACTCCTAATATTTATTACTTGAATACATTTGTGCTTTAATATTTGTACTTTAAAATGTATGTAAAAGTGCTTTCTGTAATGACATGCAAATGGCATTCTCATTGACAACTTTGGACTTTATTGCATGAAGCCACTATCTGGCTCAATTCTTGTCACGAAGGATAATGGCAATTTATGGTAAAGTGATCATCATCACACCAGCAACTACAATTCAAGGTTCTGACTTTGATTTTGAAGACAAGGATCAGAACCTTGGATAGCTAATTTCAGACTCTCTCGCTGCACCAGGGACACTGCATATTTACCAGTTTCTACTGTGGTGCCAATATGGCATGTGTCCAGTGTTCTGATTAGTTCATCTAACATCTATCACTAGTTCCATGTATGCAATTAAAGCATGATAATGCAACATGATTCAATATTACAAGTATCCTACTCACAACAAGATAGAATGATAGAAGACATCTTCAAAAAGGTATTTTGAAGATCATCAAACCTCTCTCCTTAGTAAAGCATTTTTCCTTTTGGCACAGATGAATAATGTTGTGCTAACACACATTACACATGGAGGTAGCATTGCAACTAAGTTCTCACTCCAAAGACAGAGCGGCACTCTGGGAATCACCTTCTGTGCCACATTATATCTTTAACATATACTTTATGCAATAGAATTTCATGATTGTCATGTCAATTAGATGGTGATGCACTCTGAGTTTTAAATCTAAAAGAGATATCAGGAGGATGGCCCTTTTTAAAGGTTCTAACAAAAACCTGGACCAGATCCACTGCATTACTGTCACTGGAGCCACCAGCCTCCACCAATGCTATGTGGGATATAAGTGCAATCTTAGTATTGTTGCCAAATACAGCTATCATATATTATTGTAACATCTGTGTTTCATAACATCTTTCCCCTTACAAGTGAAACTGTGGCCAAATATTTCTCCATGACGTTGATGAAAGTTTAGTAGGATTGCCAGAGGTGCAGATAAAAATGGCTTTGGTAGCTGCATCTGTGCCCCAGGCTGCTAGTTGACCTCTCTTTTATAGAGCATCCCATGGTTCCATATTAGCTATTCATTATGCAAACCCCATTAAAGTCTGTTCAAAGTCTTCTATTCTGCGCCCCCTTTACAGATTTCATTTTATAACTGCAGTGAAATTAGTGAATCACAATTATGTACTTTGGTATGAATAATTCATTCAAACAGGGGGCCCTGTTAAAATGAAAGAAGATGATAATGTGATAATAGTTTTTCTAAAGATGGGGTAATGCACCTGCCCATTAGTTACAACAAGAACAGTGACAAGGACCATTAATTATGTCATAAAAACAGCTTTCAGCTCAGATCTTAACTAACGCAGTCCCATTAATGGTAGGACAAGCCACATCTTAGCCTCCACATTTTAACAAACTGAAATGGGTTGAATCGTAAATGAACTTCTGCCTATTTTCTCTTTTATCTACTTGCAGCTATATGACATTGCATGCCTTTTAAAATTGACAACAGATTCTGTCTTGACTGCATGCAACATTTTAATACTTTTTTTAAAAAAATGTTTTGTTTGTAAGACAAACTTTTTGAGTTCCGTGCAGTGTGGTAACCTTCCAAAATACAATATGGCATCTTCCATTATTCATAAAATGAAAAACTCTTAACTGTCTAAAATAGAGGAAGCCAAATGGTGGCCTTCCACAAGATTTTGGAGTGCAACACCCATCAGGATAGCCAATGATGAGGGATGAAGAGAATTGCAGTTGATGGACTGTTGCCCTCCAGTTTAAAACTACAGCTATCATTCTTATATACAATACACAAATATAAGAAATAATTTTTACATTTTTATATTCTTGCCTAAATTATCTATTTCATACTTCCCAAGGCTTATTGACCCAAGAAGAGAATGCCAATAAAAATGTATACATAAGGAAAAGTAAGTAGATGAATGTATTAAGGAAATGGGGTAAAGAAAGTCCATGATGGAAGTAGATACAAGGTTTAAATCCTATTGCTATCTTGCTACTGCCATGAGCCTTCAGGTGGTTTCTGAGTTATGGCAACCCTAAGACAAACTTGCCAAAGGTTCTTCTTGGCAAGATCTGTTCAAGGGTGGGGATGCATTTTCTTCCTCTGAGGCAGAGGGTGTGACTTAGTCAGGATTAACCAGTGTGTTTCCATGGCTCAAAGGCAATTTGAACCATGGTCTCCAGAATCATAGTCCAGTGCTCTTACCACTGCTACAAGCCGATTTCTTAAGAAGACCTTACACATGTGAAGGTTCTCCTCTAGAAGCAGACAGACCAGTGGTTCTCAACCGGGGGTCCCCAGATGTTTTTGGCCTACAACTCCCAGAAATCCCAGCCAGTTTATCAGCTGTTAGGATTTCTGGGAGTTGAAGGCCAAAAACAGCTGGGGACCCCAGGTTGAGAACCACTGGTCTATCTGCTTCTAGAGGAGAACCTTCTAGAGGAGATACATTTGTATCTGATGAGAAATGTCTACACTCAGGTCAAAGTTGCAGAAGTTGAATTATACTTGTTGTACCAAGGCACGTAGAAAAGAAGACAGATGTGACTGAAATACATGTCCACACTTGGTTACATGCCCACACTTGTTTCAAGTGGAGCATACTTTTGCAATATTCAACATAAGGGTTTCAACATAAGGATTGCGATTTATCCATAACTTCACAGAAATTTACACTACACAACCTCATTGCAGAATCTCAAACAAATTCTTCCAAACTGACATTATTATTACAGGCTGAATACTTTTTATCAGAAGTGCTTTGAACCAGAAGTGTTTTAGATTTTGGATCTTCTTTTTAATTTTTTTTGGTATACATGTATTTTCATAAGAATGATATGTTGGAAGTAGGATTGAAATCTAAATATGAAATTCCCTGGTGTTTCTTAGTCTTTAAACAGCCTGAAGGTAATCTGATACATCATCTTTAATCATTATTGCATGGAACAAAATTTGTGTACATCAGAAAGCAAAGGTGTCATTATCACAGCTACTAAAGTGGACAATTTGTAGTGCTTTGAAATTTGAGATAAAAAGATGTTAGACCTGTATCATCATCATCATCATCATCATCACTCATGTGTAAAATGTTAGCATTAAATTCATATTACAATTCATACACTAGTAGAAATATATCAGTAAAATATACTAATATTTCCTAAGATCCTTAGGGTTAGCCATGTCTTTATAGCTATAGCCTCCATTCTGCTCCTTAAAACTTGGATTTAAGTAGTGCAGTGGTCCCCACATAGCCATTTTGATGTTGCCAAAGAGTGGAAAGATCAGCAGAAATGCATGTAGCTGGTTTACTGTAACTGGGTGGATTGTAGCAGACAACTATATGGTTCTTTGCTAGAAATGCCTCCTAGAGCACTTACTGGATAAGATCTGGACATATCCCTCCCCTTTACCTTGCTCTCAAGCAACAAGGAATGATGGATCTTGTGGGAACTTATTTATTTATTTATTTATTTATTTATTTATTCGAGATATTCCTATCCCACCTTTCTCAAACCTTAAGGTGACTCAAGTTGGCTTTGGAAAGACATTTTGCCATTGTTCGGAAGAAACATCCAACTTGTGAAAAGACCTTAAAAGTGGTTTGCAATAGTAAAGACATACTAAAGGAAAAAGTTTCCCCTTGACATTAAGTCTAGTCGAGTCTGACTTTGAGGGGTGTTGCTCATCTCCATTTCTAAGCCAAAAACCCAGCTTGTCCGTAGACTCCTCCAAGGTCATGTGGCTGGCATGACTGCATGGAGTGCTGTTACCTTCTTGTCGTAGTGGCACCTATTGAACTACTCACATTTGCATATTTTCCAACTGCAGAAACTGGGGCTAACAACGAGAGCTGACCCTGCCCCATGGATTTGAACCATCAACCTTCCGGTCAGCAAGTTCTGCACCTTAGCAGTTTAACTCACTGTGCCACCGTAGCATATACACCAGGCATACACATTTACAATTCATTAACAGAATGGCAGTCATCTTTTAAGTTCATTAAAACCATCTAGAGAATTAAAATAATTTCAAAATCCATTAAAAGACAGAATATAATAATCAGCAATAGAGCACATTATTAAAAGTCCATTACAATCCATTTTTAACATTGAGGATAGAGCGGAAATAATGAGGGATTCATTCAGGCTTCCTAGGGAAGAAGTTCCAAAGTCTGGAAGCAGCAACCAAAAAGGCTATCTTCCTTATTCCCACTAAAGGGTGGATCTACATTGTAGAATGAATGCATATTTATTCCACTTGGCTGCACCAGTAGTGGGGTGGGGGACAGTGCCACCTTCTGTTCCCCTCTTCCATTGCACCCTAAAATGTACCTGAAAAACCTACAAATGGCAGCACAAGGCTTCTAAAGAGCTCCAGTCATGTCAAAATGATGTTCCAGGAGCTTTGGAAATGGGAGGAAGGATTCCCCCTCCAAAACTTTTTTTGTCATGTTGATGTGCCATGAGCTCTTTAGAAGCTACATTTTAGAATAAAATGGGAGTGGGAACCTTGAAGTGATACCCCCGGCAGGGATCTTTTGATACTTCAGAAAGTCGATTGCTTCTCATCTTTTTTGGCACAATCTCAATCTTTAAAACAGATTGGATATTTAAAACAGATCAGTTTTGGAGATTTAAAACAGATCAGTAATCATAGGCCTTCTATAGCTTCACAGTGAATAACAGAGAGGGACCACACTTTGCTTCCCCTTGGATTATGGTCATTTTTATTTTGAAGATATTTTTATTTTGAAGATCTCACTAAGATCAAAGTTGGTTGGTTTCATATGGAATTTTTTTTTAAACCGATAAGCATGAACATTATGTTCTCTCAAAGCATTTTTACACTCCTGGGGGAGACAACCCCAATGTGTTGCTAATGACCTTCACACAGCCTCAGGGGCATTCGAGAACAAATTGTCCATGTCTAAATAAGTATTGTTAAGAATTTTAGAAGATGGGTGCATAGGGTTTTAGCTGAAGGGAATTTTTCACAGTTTGGGAGTTTATTTGGTTAGGGAGTGGGAATAATTTCATTTCCTGTAGTTTTGGATTAATTTGTATGATAACAGTATGCTCTGCAGAGTGGCCATAAGTAAATTACCAGGAGAAAATTAAAAATATAGGTGGTATGTGCTTAGGATGAATGAAAATCATGTGAAGCTGTTTCTTTACTGCTCTTTTTCTTGTTGTGTCCCTTAACGTAATTTCTGATTCATAATTTCATTAAGGTAAACTTCTCATTGAGTTTTCTGAAGTTGAGGCTGTGGAAATTGTTCATGGTCACCCAGTGGATTTTTATGGCTGAGTAGGGAATTGAACCCTAGTCTCCAGAGTCATAGGTCACAATGCTCAAAGCACTGTGCCAAACTTTCACTACATCAACTCAAAGGCCTCATGCCTATAAATAACAAAATAGATTTCTATTCAGGTCACCCTCTTTTTGAATGATGACTGGATTGGGGATTGTGGAAACTACACTCCAAAACAGTAATATTTCCTAGCTCTGACTGACAGCTGTTATTCACAAGGTAAATGCCTTCATTTCTTTTTATTATGAAAAGTTTGAAACATTCATACCACCCTTGTTCTCTGGAGCAATGAAAGTGGTGGTCAACAGTTAATAGATGTAGTGTTGTCTTAAGACTTGCTCCTGATGTCTGTAGATTTTACTATACTGACCCACTTTATTGTTTAGTGCTGATGAGCTTCACGTGGCAATGAAGCCTTGGAAAACATGATTTCACCTGAAATAAGTTGCATCCTACCCTCACTAGAATTCTTCCACTCCCAGAAACAAGGTTTGAATTTATTTATGTAGACAGCAAAAGAATTTTAAAAGCCTGTTTAGGATTTCCTTGCAAATAAACATTGTGTAGAGAAACCTACAGAGAGAAGGCTATGTTCTAGTTACAATGTCAAATCAGGATTAGGAAAACTTATGCAAATATAAAGAGCCTTTGGGCAGTTTACAGGGGCAAGAAAAATGGAAAGGAGAGGGGAAAAAACATGGAAATGATGGGCCTGTGTGTAGACTATATTCAGCCACAGGAGGACTCTTCTACATATGCATTATAACTCAGGTTAAAGGGGGGGGGGGTGCTAAATGACATTTAGACAAAATGTGGGCAGAATCAGGAGGAATCAGATTAAGGACTGGAAAACACATGTTAAAAAGATGCCCTTTAAACCAATTCCTCCTTTAAAAAAAAGTGCACCTTTCCATGCCTGTGTATCTCTGCAGGCATGGAAAACATGTGCTTTCCTTCCCTCCCCCTGTCTGGACTCCTCCCAAGCACATGTGTATGTGTCAAGCCCAAACAGCTGATCAGTTGTTAAACACTGACACACGTTTATCAGGGAAGCAGAAGGGATAAGGAAATACAAATTCCATCTTTTACACTTTGAAATCTTAAAAAGAGCTTGACTTAAGAATTGTGGGAAGACACAGATGCGAGGGAAGTTTGGTTTTTTAAAAAAATCACTCCATTATGTGCTGGATTGTGTACGTGCACCTCTGGAATGATTTTTTTTAAAAAATACTTCCACTGGATGTCCCCCATCCACCTTCCATCTTAAAACTGGATCAAAAGACAGCTATGAGGAGACTAGGGGATAATGTACTGGGATTCAGTTCTCCCTGTCTGGACTTCCTCTCAGGTACCACATTTTTTAAACAGTTCCCTGTCCCGCATTTTAGGGCTGTCTGGAAACACTCAGAGTTAAGATCTTCAGTGGAAACACATCTTTCAGCTTTATCAATTTCATGGAATTTTAGAATTGGAAGAGACCACAACAGCCATTCAGTCCAACTGCCTGCCATGCAGGAACACACAATAAAAGCAGTTCCAATAGATGGGCGTCCAGCCTCTGTTTTAAAACATCCAAAAACAGACTCGTCTCTCCAAACCAGCACCTTCCACTTTGAAGTTACTCTTGCCAGCAGGAAGTTCTTCCTAATGTTTAAGTGGAACATCTTTTTCTATAATTTGAATTCATTGCACTATATCCTAGTTTCTGGAACAGCGCAAAACAAATCTACAGCTTGCTTCCTCCTTAATATGATGTCATTTCCAATATTCTAATATTTAAACTTGGCCATCATGCCCCCCACTTGATCTTCTCTTCTCTGGGTCAAACATACCCAAGCTTGCTAAGTCATTCCTCGTAGGACTTGTCTTCTAGACCTTTTCTTATATTTGTTGCTCTTCTTTGTATATGTTCCTTCTTTTCAGTATCTATCAAATGCCAATAACTTAAGGGCACTTTGTTTGGGTTCAGGACAGTGGCTGTTTCTTACCCTGCGAAGCATGGCTGGGTTGCCTCTCTTCCTGCTGCCCTTACACTAGATTTAGACACATGGCCTTGAGGTATTGAATCCTCTCTCAAATGTATGGCCATCTCTCTGCTGCTGTAGTACAAGAATAATTCAGGTGCTAGACCTTACTTCACAAAACAGTTTGGCACTAGAAGTGCTCCTATACAACCGATAGGAGTTTTGCTTAGGAAAAAGACAAGGGCAGGTGGTTCCCAAGGCAGTCACTTCTGAAACATGTAACCCATGTCAAGAGGAGAAGCAGGAACAAGTAGTAGGAAAACCCACTATAATTTAATTTGACACCTAATGCAGGATAATCCCCCTAAAACAGGACAACCTGAAAAACAAGACAGACTTATTTCAAATCCCATCTAAGCTAAAGGCAAAGAAACAAACTAGATCTCAAGTCACCTCTGAGAGGGGCATGAACAATATTTATTAATGCCAGAAGCATAAATCCTGAAATGTTTTGAGCAAATGGTTCTCCATCAGGCAATTGTTATAAACATGATAAATGACCAACAACAACAACAACAAGCTATTTATTTTTCAAATGGTATTTTCTTGATGCAAAGCCAGAAAATGAGTAATAGGCAATGTTTCATAAGGTAAAACATGCATAAGCAAATACCAGTACTTTTGAGAAGCAAATATTAGTTATTCAGAACAAAGCTACAGTGCAGTGAATTACATTTCTGCTTCCAGAAGGCAAAATAAAAACAACTCAATCAGGATCTCACAGCAATCATAGGAATCCCTCTTCCAAAATATGTTCTATTGGGTTCAATGGAATTAATTCCCCAACAGAGACAACTGGAGGATTCTCCTAAAATGAAACAGTTGCTGATGGAGGCATCCAGGAAACATATGGTTCTTTTGATTAGAAAAAGAGTTTTCTTATTTAGTCTGGAGATAGGTTAGGGGGCACACAAAAGACTCTGTGGTCACTTTGTTACAACATTTCCAGTGCTTTTTGGTCACTTGCCCTTAGTTCTCAGCTTCAGCTCCACTGGTTAGAGCTGATGGAAGATGCAGTCCACAGCCCTATCAGCCCACAAAAATGCCCACTGTTGCTGCAAAAATTTCCCTGGCATCCAACATATCTTATTTCCTAGTATATTTACACTGAATTCTAAACTATATGTTTATTCTGGTTGTTGAGCTGATCTTTAATGATTAAACCTGAATACATGAGTGATAGCAACATTAAAAAGACTGGGGATGTTTTGGCAGGAGTGAAAAGAGTGAAGAACAGACAGCTAGAAGGGAAATGGAGTCAGCAAGAGATTTCTGTAGCAGTCTCTCATTCCCTCAGTATGGCATACATTAAGCTTATAGTCACAATTAATGTGCTCTAATTACCAATCTGGAAGATTTAAAGGCCACTAAAACTGTTCTCAAGCCCACCTATTTACTGATTTCTTTCTCCCCTCCCTGGATTATTGCAAAAAGAGCAAGTTATTTTTCTTTTTTCATTTGAAAGCATTGGCCTCCTGTTGTACACCTGTACAGATCATACTAAGTACTTCAAAACCCCCACAGTTTCAGAAAGGAAGACTTAAGCAGATGCTTAACTCAATTGCTATCTTTGGGCATTATCTGAATGAGTATGATGGAATGTTAGTGACCTAATTACTTGGGATAAAATCACAAAGAACTCAACATGGGTTAAATTGAAAGCAAAGATACACTGAATCACATGGAATGCTTAATATTCTGGATGTAAATCAGCATTTCCCTTGTAGATATAGTTAAGCACATATGATAGATGGATGACAGACAGAATCCTGCTGATGACATATGCATGCATAAATAGCAACAAAGTGAATTTTTGACAATGCAGAACAGATGTATCCAGCAGACAGTGAAGGGAGTGAGGTTTTGAATGTGGATCCATTACAATTTTGCATTAGTATGCCTAGTTTTGCATTGGTGTGCTTCTATGCACTGTGCAGTGAGGCGATGTGATTGTGTATGCAACATTGCTCATGCATTGTGCAATGAAAGCATTCAGTATAGATCAGGTATGGACAAACATTGGTGGGAGTTGTGGGAGTTGAAGTCCAAAACACCTAGAGGGCCAATGTTTGCCCATATCTGGTATAGAATCTGCATAGTTCCAGCACAGCATAACTCCTCTAGCAGATACTTACATTAGAATCATGGAGCTGGGGAAAAAAAACTACAAAGGGCATCTAGTCCAACTCCTGAGAAACAGGAATACAGAACCAAAGTGATTTGCAACAGAGAAAACTTCCAAAGAAGATTTCACCAAACCCCACAAAAGCATATTCCACTACTGGACAGTTCTTCCTAATATTCAGGTGGAATCTCTTTTCCTGAAGTTTGAATCCATTGCTACAGGCCCTGCTTTCTAGAGTAGCATAAAACATCTCCACTCCTTTATCAATGTGACATCCTTTCAAATATTTTAGATGATTTATGATCTTGGCCTCAAGGCGCTAAACTTTGGCTTCATTGTGCTATTAGGCTAATAGGTAGTTCAATATTGTGCATGCTTACTTAAAAGGATGCCCACTTATCATAGTGATAGTAAGTCCATCGGGACCCTCTCCCAGAAAGCATGCACAGGATTCCAAGCAGTTATTTGGTCAACGTTTAACAAATCTAAAGCTTTACCAAACTATGTAACTCATATATTGGAGAAGAATCTGTGTTTTATTGACTTTGATTCAAAACATTATTCTACACTGACACATGGATCTATTGACCTCTGTCTTTGTGACATTTGTGATACAGTGGTTTGAAAGCTGGACCAGGACCATGAGGAATCAGAGGTCAAATCTCTATGAAGCCATGGAAAAATACTGGTTGCTTTTTGGCAAACATATCCTGTCAATAATAGTATAAAGCAATGGGAAACTTCCTCTGAACAAAGCTTACTTTCCTCCATCTCCTCCACACACAAAAAAAGAAAGAAATGAAACTATGATAGGGTTTCCAAAAGCTAAAGCTGCAACAGAATTGCAGCTAGAAAACTTAGAAGAAATATAAAAAACAACAAATTGAAAATTGCAGGAAGTTTATTTATCCATGGCACAATACAAACTATGCACTTATTGAGAATTGTGCAAGAGTCTGAGAAACTGTGCACCTTTGTAGTAAAAATTCTACCATGTATTGTCCTTTTACTGTGAAAAGAAAACAGTCACACAAGATTTGGTAAAGGAACATTTTGGGATTTTGGCAACATTTTTGATGTGCAACGCTTCTATTTTCTCTATAAAAACAGCAATGATACAATTGGTCAGTTGTATCCAATATTGCCTATTCTGGTAGGCAGCAGCATTTTGGTGTCTTAGTAGATATTAGGCCTGGGTAACAACGGAAAAATTTGTTTCTAAAATCGATTCGTTTTTGGGGTTTTTTTGCGTTTCGTTATTTAAAATAATTACAAAATTTTCCTTTTTAAAAGTTTGATATTTACGAAATTTCGTTAATATTAACGAATCAATTCGTTAAAATGGCGGACGCGGTTGCGCAACGTGAAAATAATAGTTTTAAATAATAGTTTTAACCTCAGAGAAGGAAAGAGAGGGGAAAGAGAGAGAGAGGAGGGGTGAGATCTCTATTCTGGTTTGACAATGCTTCTCAATAATAATAATAATAATAATAATAACAAACCACTTTCTGCCTTTGTGCATGTAAGGCCCAGTGAAAGCACTACTGAAAGATGGCCATCCATTCTTAATAATAATAATAAATATAATAAATATAATAGTTTTAACCTGGAGAAGGAAAGAGGGGGGAAAGAGAGAGAGAGGAGGGGTGAGATCTCTATTCTGGTTTGACAATGCTTCTCAATAATAATAATAATAATAATAACAAACTACTTTCTGCCTTTGTGCATGTAAGGCCCAGTGAAAGCACTACTGAAAGATGGCCATCCATTCTTAATAATAATAATAAATACAATAAATATAATAAATATAATAAATATAATAGCTTTAACCTGGAGAAGGAAAGAGGGGGGAAAGAGAGAGAGAGGAGGGGTGAAATCTCTATTCTGGTTTGACAATGCTTCTCAATAATAATAATAATAATAATAATAATAATAATAATAATAATAATAAAATAAAAATAATAATAATAACAAACCACTTTCTGCCTTTGTGCATGTAAGGCCCAGTGAAAGCACTACTGAAAGATGGCCATCCATTCTTAATAATAATAATAAATATAATAAATATAATAAATATAATAAATATAATAGCTTTAACCTGGAGAAGGAAAGAGGGGGGAAAGAGAGAGAGAGGAGGGGTGAGATCTCTATTCTGGTTTGACAATGCTTCTCAATAATAATAATAATAATAATAATAATAATAACAAACCACTTTCTGCCTTTGTGCATGTAAGGCCCAGTGAAAGCACTACTGAAAGATGGCCATCCATTCTTAATAATAATAAATAAATATAATAAATATAATAGCTTTAACCTGGAGAAGGAAAGAGGGGGGAAAGAGAGAGAGAGGAGGGGTGAAATCTCTATTCTGGTTTGACAATCCTTCTCAATAATAATAATAATAATAATAATAATAATAAAAATAAAAATAATAATAATAACAAACCACTTTCTGCCTTTGTGCATGTAAGGCCCAGTGAAAGCACTACTGAAAGATGGCCATTCATTCTTAATAATAATAATAAATATAATAAATATAATAAATATAATAGTTTTAACCTGGAGAAGGAAAGAGGGGGGAAAGAGAGAGAGAGGAGGGGTGAGATCTCTATTCTGGTTTGACAATGCTTCTCAATAATAATAATAATAATAATAATAATAATAATAATAATAACAAACCACTTTCTGCCTTCGTGCATGTAAGGCCCAGTGAAAGCACTACTGAAAGATGGCCATCCATTCTTAATAATAATAATAATAATAAATATAATAAATATAATAGTTTTAACCTGGAGAAGGAAAGAGGTTAGGCAGGCAACAGGAAGGTCTCTGAGTGCTGCACTGCTGTGTCTCTTTGCCCAATGCACGAAGGCCAGAGTGAGGAATGAGGTGAGGTTACGACAGGAGGAGAGGAGAATTTGATCCACTTAAGCAGAGGCCAGGGACCCGGAAGTGGGGTAAATGCCGACCGACCGCTTGCAACCAGGGAGAGGGGAGGGAAACAACTATAAAACTTGCACCAGACATACGGAAATAATAACGAAACAATTACAAAACAATTATGAAATAGCTTTAAAAATTCGTTTCATTTTTTAGTTGCTCCTGAATGGTTTGTTATCGCTTCGTTATCAAGAAAAATAAAGAATTATTAACGAATTACAAAATTAACGAACGAAACCGCCCAGCCCTAGTAGATATATATCCTTCCCAATTCTACATCACTAATCTGGGAATGCAATCCTTGGATTTCCAGTATACATAACCTTTGCTCTACTGATGTGGTGTACGATTATGGCTAACCTAGATGTGAGGAACCTGTCAGATTCTAACTCCTGTCATACTTACCCAGGATGTCCAGTGGTCAAGCAAGATGGGAGATAAAATATAATCACAGGGTTTTGTTTTGTTTTTTGCTCCCAGATCCTGTTGAATAGAACTTTGTATGCATGCCTCTGGCTCCATTCCTGGAAGAGTGTCTTGCCCCTAACATGTATCCATTTGGTATAGGTGTCTGCAAGAAACCCAGGGGCAGAGGAGTCCATGTTTGCAATGTTTCTCTTGTAAATGCCCTGCCGAGGTGCAGTCCCCTAGGGCTGGGCCTGAGACACATTTCCACATTTCCATGTTGCTTCTTCTTCAGACTGCACAGGCCAAGGGTGATACGGCATATGAGTATTTTTTTTTTCAGATTGCAACAAGAAGCTGCTAACTTTTTGTTCCATTACAGCTTTTAAAAAGCATGAGCTATATCTTTTTGACCTTCTGGTCAAACTTCTGATAATTATTTTACTCCATGAGGCTGTATTAAAGGTTATCCTCAGAAATGTCAAATATGAATGTCACAATTGACCCCAAATGGGAGGCGGGAATAGATTATGCCTTTCATTGCTACTGTAACTAATCCTCCTTCCAAAGAATCTGGATGACATTTGCCATAGACTTGAATAGGAACTAGATCAAGCCTCTTGCATGTGATTATCACAAATGTGGGAAGAAGATGTCTATCTTTAGGTGTCTGTCTGATGCCTGAAATTCAATATCCTAGCAAAAGGAAAAGCCCTCTTTTATCCATTTCACTGAGTTTACATTTTTTCTATTTGCATTCTTCAAGAATGAAAAATTAGAAAAAGATCACATCTATTAACTGAGGAGCATGCTTTCCATATCAATGGGAAATGACATTACATTTTCAAAGGCTATAAAAGGTCACGGCCATTTACTAAATCCCAACGGCTATAGTGCAGCTCTGTACTATTATTGAGCATAACCTCTTGGCCATAGCTAGAGGAAATGTAGGATTCTAGACCTGTCAAAGATTGGCCAAGTTACATCCCAAAATTTTCACCTCTAGTTTTAAACAAATTGCTATTTTCAATGTTCAGAAAATTATTTTAGGTCATAATTAGTTATAGTTCCAAGGATAAAGCTGTGTTTAGTTGTGGAGTTTTAAAGTAACTTTTTTCTTTCACATTTCTCAAAAATAACTCAGGTGAAACTTTATAAATGTCTAAAAAAAATCTAAATGTCACAAATGGCTGGCACAAAACTGCGGATATAAATCCTGGCTTGGCTTGTCCTTGTGTGGCAATAAACCAATGTTCCCCCCCCCCCCCCCCGTCCTGCTACAATTTTGTGGTTGTTTATCTCCAGTGGAATTTGAGCACTTCTACAACCATGTTATCTTTTGTTTTGGCTCATTTATAAAATTACACAAAAATATGATAGCTTTGTTGCATGGACTTATGGAAACTTATGACTGATTGTTTTTATCTATCAGGAATCAGCATGTAGTTTCTGTGTATGTGTGTACATGTACATACTTGATGGGGGAAATAATCATTCTTTGCTGCTGCATGTTACACAAAAAGCAAAAAATGTCAGAGAAAATATTTCCATGCCCCACTCTTGTTCTGGCAGTGAGAACTCTTGTGGGAGCTGGCTAACTCTCAACAGGCTGCCTGGCAGTGTTGCGACAGCTTGTCTCAGTTGAGCAATAAGATGCTGGCAGAAAATCCTCACCTAGCTATCCAAAACAATCTTCTTCCATCTATATTGTTGTTCCAACATTCACAACTGTGTATGAGGTAGTAGCACCAAACATTGCACCAGCAAGTACTACAACCATGTGATATGCCTTCTCTCATCATTTAGTAAGGTACTGCCAAACTCCACCATAAAATGAGTTGAGTTAATTCTCATTAAGTTGTGATCACAATGAAATGTAGTTAATACCTTTGTAACTGGAAGAAGAACTAATTATAGGCAACTAGTTATTTCTATCTTGTGATGATACCCTTTTAATGGTAGAAATATAAAAGAAGCCACACAAGTTACATTATGTTTCTTCTCCTGGTAGCATCTAATAAAATTAGCTATATATGACATTAAAGGGGATTCCTACAGAAGCTCCTTTCTATTATGTTGGTCAACTATACTGATATTTGGTCTTACAGATAGAATCATAGAATCGGAAGAGACCTCATGGGCCATCCAGTCCAACCCCCTGACAAGAAGCAGGAAAATCACATTCAAAGCACCTCAATAAATAAATTGAATAAATGATCTCAGATCACAGAACTGCAACATCAATTCATGTATAAACCAACTTTTCAGTGGGGTCAGTTTATTTTCTTTATAGACACTGCCTCCCCACTTAGTCTTCTGTGGAGTTCCCCTATCAATGGCACAAGTTCCCAGTGTCTGCTCAGCTATCATTTGGAAAAAGGCACAGTGTGGAATGTTCACTAATGGTCTTAATTAGTGCAGTTTGACACCATTTAAACTGTCTCAATGCTACGGAATCATGTGGAACAGCAACACTCTTTGACTGAGAAGGCTAAAGACCTTGTAAAACTACAACTACTATGCTTTCATAGCATTGAGCCATGACAGTGGAGTGCCACACGGTTCCGTCCTGGGCCCGGTCCTGTTCAACATCTTTATTCATGATTTAGATGAAGGGTTAGAAGGCATGATCATCAAGTTTGCAGATGACACCAAATTGGGATGGATAACCAATACTCCAGAGGACAGGAGCAGAATTCAAAATGATCTTAACAGATTAGAGAGATGGGCCAAAACTAGCAAAATGAAGTTCAACAGGGACAAATGCAAGATACTCCACTTAGGCAGAAAAAATGAAATGCAAAGATACAGAATGGGGGACGTGGGGGGATGCGTGAAAAAGATATTGGGGTTCTTGTGGACAACAAGTTAAACATGAGCCAACAATGTGATGCAGTGGCAAAAAAAGCCAATGGAATTTTGGCCTGCATCAATAGGAGTCCTGTTATCCGTTAGGCGATCCCTCGCTTTCCGAGGATGATTGTCTTCCAATATTCTTGTGGGTCCGTATGTGGCTATTCTTGCTCTGCATCTTCTTCCGCAGTGAGGGCATTGGTTTCCAGGTGGAAGGCGGTCTCGGCCGGGGTTGGCTTGACGCGCCTTCCTCTTGGCACGTTTCTCTTTTTCACCCTCCACTCGTGCCTCCTCAAATTCTGCAGCACTGCTGGTCACAGCTGACCTCCAGCTGGAGCGCTCAAGGGCCAGGGCTTCCCAGTTCTCAGTGTCTATGCCACAGTTTTTAAGGTTGGCTTTGAGCCCATCTTTAAATCTTTTTTCCTGTCCTCCAACATTCCGTTTTCCATTCTTGAGTTTGGAGTAGAGCAGCTGCTTTGGGAGACGGTGGTCGGGCATCCGGACAACATGGCCGGTCCAGCGGAGTTGGTGGCGGAGGACCATCGCTTCAATGCTGGTGGTCTTTGCTTCTTCCAGCATGCTGACGTTTGTCCGCTTGTCTTCCCAAGAGATTTGCAGGATTTTCCGGAGGCAGCGCTGATGGAATCGTTCCAGGAGTTGTATGTGACGTCTGTAGACAGTCCGCGTCTCACAGGCATAGAGCAGGGTTGGGAGGACAATAGCTTTATAAACAAGCACCTTGGTATCCCTACGGATGTCCCGGTCCTCAAACACTCTCTGCTTCATTCGGAAAAATGCTGCGCTTGCAGAGCTCAGGCGGTGTTGTATTTTGGTGTCGATGTTGACTTTGGTGGAGAGGTGGCTGCCAAGGTAGCGGAAATGATCAACATTTTCTAATGTTACACCATTAAGCTGTATCACTGGCATTGGAGAGGGGTTGGCTGGTGCCTGCTGGAAAAGCACCTTGGTTTTTTCAATGTTCAATGACAAGCCGAGCTTCTCATATGCTTCTGTGAAGGTGTTTAGAGTGGCTTGTAGATCTTCTTCTGAATGTGCACAGACGATGTTGTCATCAGCATACTGCAGTTCTATAACAGATGTTGTTGTAACCTTGGTTTTGGCTTTCAGTCTGCTGAGGTTGAATAGCTTGCCATCTGTCCGATAGATGATTTCCACTCTGGTGGGAAGCTTCCCATCAACAAGGTGAAGTATCATAGCGATGAAGATGGAGAATAGAGATGGGGCAATAACACATCCCTGTTTGACACCCGATTCCACCTTAAATGGGTCACTTTGGGAGCCACTGCTGTCCAAAACTGTTGCCATCATGTCATCATGGAGGAGCCGCAGGATGTTAAGAAATTTGTTTGGGCACCCGATTTTTTGGAGGATGGTCCAGAGAGCCCTGCGATTCACTGTGTCGAATGCCTTTGCAACGTCGATGAATGCCATGTACAGAGGTTGATAGGAGTATAGTGTCTAGATCCATGGAAGTCATGCTACCCCTCTATTCTGCCTTGGTTAGACCACACCTGGAATACTGTGTCCCATTCTGGGCACCACAATTCAAGAGAGATATTGACAAGCTGGAATGTGTCCAGAGGAGGGCAACTAAAATGATCAAGGGTCTGGAGAACAAGCCCTATGAGGAGCAACTTAAAGAGCTGGGCATGTTTAGCATGAAGAAGAGAAGGCTGAGAGGAGACATGATAGCCATGTATAAATACATGAGATGAAGTCATAGGGAGGGGAACAAGCTTGTTTTCTGCTTCCTTGGAGACTAGGACGTGGAACAATGGCTTCAAACTACAAAAAAGGAGATTCTATCTGAACATCAGGAAGAACTTCCTGACTGTGAGAGCTGTTCAGCAGTGGAACTTTTAAGCAGTTAAGAGGAAACTTTTAAGCAGAGGCTAGATAGCCATCTGTTGTGGGTGTTTTGAATGCAATTTTCCTGCTTCTTGGTAGGGGGTTGGGCTGGATGGCCATGAGGTCCCTTCCAACTCTATGACTCTAGTTAAAGGAGTATCAAATAGCACTGATTCTACAATGTAGATGCATCTTTAATTTTGACACGTTGAAATTTATTTAACCAAAACTTCCCTGTTTGATCCAACTAGGCATCCTTTTTTGGGGGTGAGTGGGGGGAGTGCTCATAAAGAGTGTGCTTGTGTATATGTGATATCTTCAGAATAAACTTTATAAGAGCATTTTGAAAGACATCACAATCCAGAATTGTTCAAAATTTCTGAATACAACTTGTGCCTCTTTATGTGCTTGGTCTGATGTTGGGTAAATCTGTAAAAAAAAAAGACCCCTAGCTAACTAAAGCAAATTTCTCACACATCCCTAGTTCACACAGTGAGCTGTGAATGACCAAGTCATGCAGAATCAAGTGGTGGAGATGCAATCCCAATGTGAGCAGGCAGGCAGGTATAACATAAAATGCATCCCAATGGTCATGGGCAATGCTTTCATTTTTTGCTGCATGAGTGTACCTGTTTGCCTCTTTTAAATAGCACAGATCTGAAATAAATGAAACATTTTGTACTAATCTTTTTGCCCTCTCTCAGGTGAATTTGGAGGAAGATTTTTAGTTCAGTTGAGGTCAAAAATGATAGTGACAATCTGAAATCCCCTGTCTAAGCGATTATACTACACAAAATGTGGGGATTTTGATTTATTTTAGCCACTTAAAGCTGTAGTAAAAAAAGGAAAGCTGAACTACCAAAACAATGGAATATTTTGAGTGGCAAGGAATAACTACATGCACTTAGATAAATGTGAACACTTGTGCCGATTTGGAACAGAGGAGCCTCTTTTGTGCCCAAGCACCTATTATGACCAGATCAAATGGTACTGAAACAGAAAGCCTAATTGAGAACATGAAAAGCTGCAGCTTTCCATGAATCCCCTGCGTTCTGCAAACCTGCCCAGCTGGCAATCATTTCAGTTTACTGAGAGTTTATCAAATGCTGCACACTTTCTATAGTCCTGTTAATCAATAGTTCACCCAGCACACCTTCACTAATTATCAGTTTCTTCCCGGGGCCAAAGGCTATTGTCAAGGGTTAGGACTGGAGAGTCTCTGATTAAAAGTCAGAAGCATGAACTACAAAACGCCATAGCTACAGGTCAAGGGATATACTTTGCCAAATTGATCAGATGACTCAAAAGTCACATCATCCATTATACACTGCAGATGGCTGCGGGAAATGAACAGAGTGGAGAATGCTGCTTGCCACCATTAGATATAGAAGAAAATGGCTTAAGGTTTGAAAGCATCAGATATAGAAGAAAATGGCTGAGGGGTTGAAACATCAAAACAGTCTGTAAGTCAAATGATTTGTGTGTATGTCTGTGTTTCAAAAGTGAAATTCATACCCATCAACATTTCACAGATTAAAAATTGGACAATTGTGATCAAGCAACATTAGTGTGGTCAAACTGTAAGATTATTAATTTAAAAAAAGCAAACTTGGGAAGTCTACAGCCTTTTACTTTTGCTTGGGTTTGGTGGGAAGGGTAGGATTCCACCACTGTTCTATTCTATTAGTTTAACAGAGTACAGCCTGCTTTTTCAGAGGGGAAAATTGGGATATTTTAAAATTACCTAAACAGTGGGATTACATAGTGGGACCATACCCTGCAAAAAGGTATGAAACTACCTTCATTTTCTAAGTTTCACTATAGTAAGAAACAATGTCTTGCTTTAGAAGAGGAAAGCTATTCCTAGAGATGAATGATCTGTGTATAGCAAAAAGAAAATATCTTAAGGGACACAATCTATGTGCTTTTCCCCTGTGTATGTTCTGCAGTGGTAATACAAAATGTATGGTACACCATTAGAATAAGACAGAAAAACCTCAAAGTCTTAGGACCTCTTCATATGGGAGTTTCAAAGGGCCCCTTTTCTTCTTTTGGAAGGGGCCTGTCAAACGTCATCAGATGACGCTGGCTTGGCCCTGCTCACATTCTTCCTGAAGTGGAGGGGAAGTGTTGCAAGATGCTTCCTCCTACACTATGGGAAGGAAAGTGTATTTTGGATAGCTGCAATGGAGCTACCCACATTTTGTTGCCCATTCCTGCATATGATGGGGGAAAGGACAAAGCTGCTAGGAGACAGGGGCAGGGTGCCAGCATGCCTTGTCCCATCCCCACCATATGATGGGGGAAGGAGGAAAGGAGGGATTTCAGGACACCCTGAGCAGCCCCATGCACCTTCCCTTTTGCTGGCATAAATGCATGGCCCCAGGGGCTATATGAAGAGGTCCCTAGATAACATGATTTGACCCCTACAGTAAGCCATTGTATCTGCAGGACCCTTTTGGATACCAAAATCCTTGGATGCTCAAGTCCCATTATATACAGTGGTGTAGTAAAATGGTGTCCCTTGTATAAAATGGCAAAATCAAGGTTCGTTTTTGTAATTTGGGGGATGTTTTCAAGCTGTACGTGTTTGAATCTGTGAATACAGGATCCTGTAGATATGGAAGAGGGCTAACTGTGGATGTGTCTCATCTAATTTATAACAGTCTATCCTTATCATCATAGAACAGGGAAGAGCAAGTGGAAGCTCAATAAAAATACTATTGTGATAAATTCATGAAATAAAAAGATCAGGCACAAGAAAATGGATCTAAAGGGCAATTTACAAGAACTTCTGGAATAACCTGTGAAGGAAAAATCCCCATTAAGGGGATTGAATCTGTAGGATTTATCATAACTCTTTGTGTAATAGCCACCTACTGAGAACTTTCCCTGGGACAGGACTCACTCCCTCTGTCACCTCCAAGGATATACAGTCATCAAAGATCTCACAGGTCATCCAAAATTCTTTTGCTGCAACTTTTGGCCAATCATTATTGGAAGGCCATCCTGAAGGCCGCTTCCTTCCAAACCTCAGAGTTTTTAAAAAGTAAGAATCTGCATTCCAGCCCTAAGAGTAGTCCCTTTTTCAGGCCCCTGACCCCCAAAACCTATAGAAACTGTTATGGATGTCCACCCACCCACCACCCCAAAGTGGTGACACGGTGCCTACCAGGACTATTTCACCTTTATCTTGACATGGATCCTTTTTAGCTTACTCAGGGCAACCTACTGAAGTGACTCCACCCAAAGCCAATTATCACACCCCTTTGAAACAGTGTGGGGTAGGTGTGCCCCCCCCCCCACACACACACACTTGTGAGGGGAAAATTCCTACCTGGCCCTAGCACAGTCAGTGTAAAATCACACTGTCTACAGGCTGGGAGGGTAGATCACATTGAAGCAGAGAGGACAGCAGGTGGGAGGTGCAGCCTTAAATAGCTCCACTCCTGTCATGTCATTAGAGGCATGTTAAGTCAACATGCCGCACCAAATCCCCATCCCACCACCCTCACCATGTGCATCTTAGGTTTTGCTTGCTGTCTGCAGTTGGGCAAAACAGTAGCCTTGACTGATATCTTCCATCAACATGACTGGCTTTGGGCCAATCGGGGATGAGTGTGCTTTTGACTTAGAACCATAGAATCAAAGAGTTGGAAGAGACCTCATGGGCCATCCAGTCCAACCCCCTGCCAAGAAGTAGGAATATTGCATTCAAATCACCCCTGACAGATGGCCAACCAGCCTCTGTTTAAGAGTTTCCAAAGAAGGAGCCTCCACCATGCTCCGGGGCAGAGTTCCACTGCTGAACAGCTCTCACAATCAGGAAGTTCTTCCTCATGTTTAGATGGAATCTCCTCTCTTGTAGTTTGAAGCCAGTGCCCTTCAAAGCCTTTATAACAAAAGAAAACATGGATGAATGAGTAGTTTACATCCAGAATCTGGATGCAGGAGAACAAATATAAATGAAACAGAAAAAAAACACCCATGTTTGTTAAGCTCCAACATGCAGGTGCTTCTTTTGTTTAAAAGAGTGCTTTGCTGTGTTGTTCTCTTCTGATATCAAAGCATACATAACATACCATATTTCTATTTAAAGAAATGCTAAATGATTGCATAATGACTATTGGTTATAATTCTGCACATACTTACTAGGGGTTAGTCTCACTAGACTGAGCTGATATTAACATTATTATGAGACCAACCCTCCAAACTCAAGCAACTTGATATAAATATTGAAAAGCAGAGTGGAAAAAACTGACCTGAGGAAACTTTCTAGGTCAAATGCCAAAGACATTTCTATAGCAGGCAGGAACTTTTTGTATTTCAAATTAATTAAGAAATTTATTCCAAGTGAGTTTTGTCTTAGGAAAAAAAAGTAATTTGCTTCATTTGAGGCACCACAGCATTAAGGGAAAGCATAGCTAATCAAATCTCTGAAAGAGGCACACTTGCCATGTCCACTAGATTTATAATCACATTACACCAAGGTCTGTGTTCTGAGCTGGATTTGATCTAACCAAGTTGCTCTCAGATGTAATTGCTTAGACAAAGAGAGCATTATCTATAAGATATCCCTTAGAAAGGCATCCATCTTCCTCTGTATTATCTTTCCATGCTGTATCATTGCAGATTTACTCAATACATCAGGATAACATTCCTGTTCTGCAAAGTGTCATCATTGACCTAGTAGAATGTTCTGCTCATTTATACAAGATGGAGAATAATTTTTACATAATGCTGTGATTACTTGTACTTCCCAGCTTCACAAATGGTTCATGTGATGGTATGCTTGTGCCCATAAAACACAGCAGCAACCATTTAATTGCTCTCCTGCAGAAAAGCATGGTCTCATATTGTTCCATAGATTATTCTTACTACCTAAGATGACATTGAACAAAATGTCACATTTTTTTTCAAGAAAAATGTTGATCGTGCTTTTCTGTACAATGAAACTTATAGTAAATGTTGAACATGACAAGGCAATACATGGGGTTATTTTTTTTTAAAAAAAAATGCTAATGACATTATAAACTAATATACTTTTTCTCATGGTATAATCTTGGAAAGGTTGCATTTGTAGCTGCTCTGAGGTGAGAGAGTCAGAGATGCATTGTCCCGTATTCTAGGGACTCTATTGCAAAAAGATAGTAAACTGGCATTGAAATAGGGCTGTCAACTTTGGTGGTGGTTCCTATCA
The DNA here is from genome assembly GCF_037176765.1 of Anolis sagrei. Classification (NCBI taxonomy): domain Eukaryota; kingdom Metazoa; phylum Chordata; class Lepidosauria; order Squamata; family Anolidae; genus Anolis; species Anolis sagrei. The sequence goes on from NC_090024.1 coordinate 26,665,354, forward strand.
CATGTTGCCATGCACAACCCATTGTTGATTTGCCACCTCCCTGTGACAAACCTGTCCTCTAATATTGACAGGAAAGCCTTCAATAGTTTCTGATCACACCAAGGTCCCGCCACTTATCCAGATCCACTTCTGTGCTTTCATGTGGACACAAAAGTAACACCAAGGGGAGCAATTGTCCATCTCTCCCACTGTTTTTCATACAATAATTGATAGGTCTAATTTTTTTTTAAAAAATCTTTATTTTCACTGAATTGTAAACTAGTTTCTTAAAGACTAAATGAGCAGTAGATCTATTGGAGGACAGTGTTACATCTATAACAGGAAGTATGGTCATGGGAATATAAAGCTTTGAATTATCAATATGGTACTATTACGGTGGCAGAACCCTGGAAAGTTACTGCTATCCAGGATAGCATGAATGCTGCAGATACTCAGCTTCATGCAATAAAGTCCTACTAAACAGTTTCCATTTTTCCTGTGTGTATTCTTATGGTGCTTAAGAGGTTGCTTTTCCGCTCTGCAATGCTCAAAGATCCCCCTTCCAGACTCTCTGTATGGTTCCCTCCTCACTGGAAAGGTTCTTTTATTCCTCATAGGGAATGGCAGCATCAAAGATGGAACTGGCTATAACTTTGTAGCCAAAAAAGAAATGATTACAACAGCTCAGAGGCCTATGGAAGACCCCATTACTTCTCTGATATTGTCACTCCCGCATGGAATCAATGCAATATGGCACTAGTTTGACTATCATGGGCCATTGCTATGAAAGTACTGGAGTTGTAATTCTACAAGGCCTGTTAAAGAGTGCTGTGCTCTACCAAACTAAAATTCTAGGATTCCACAGCACTGAGCCATGCCAATTAAAATGATGTTGAACTGCATTAATTCTCCAGTTTCACTTTTTTTTTCTTGGAAGACACATGTGCGTGAGGTTTTTTTTAATGTGTGAAGGTTAATGCACAGCTGATCAATACGCAGTCTTCACAGAGTGAGGGTCCCAAACAGTGGCATGGTTAACACAACAATGGTGGCTTCTCAATCTGTTGCAGCCTTCTTCCACCTTCACAGCCGTTGTAACATGTACCATGTTATCTTCCACCTGATGCACCATTCAGGTCTTCAGGTCTTCAGATTGTGCTTTGTCAAGAACCTCCCCTGTGGCCCCTCCTGGGAGTGCGTCACTCCAGTGGTTATGTGCACAGGTTCATTGGAACACGCAAACCCCCGCACCATGACAAGGTGACAATCCATCAAAGGGAATCTACAGTGTAGATCCACACTAAATGGTAGGTCTTAGCTGGTGGTAATGGCACAGCATTGCATACTTCACATGCAAAACAAGATTTATTTATTTATTTATTTATTTATTTATTTATTTATTTATTTATATTCCACCCTTCCCACCCTAAAGGGTGGAGCACAACATATAGACAGCAAGCATTCAGTGCCGAAACATAAAATAACAATAAATATACACCAAAACTACTGCCTTACATTGAGCCATGTAAGACAGAAAAAAGAAATTTTTATCTCAGCCTTCAGAAAACAGTGACTAAATCATTTTTAGATTGACAATTCAGGTGTCTTTGCTGAACTTATGGATAAGCAAATAGAAATAGACATCAGATTGAACCTTCATCCTATTTGAACACATTTCCTAACCCCCCCCCCCAAAAAAAAACCCAATATGACAACAAAAAGCCTTATAAAGTAACATTTCCAAGATTTTTATTAGGAATAGTGAACCCCAAATATTAGTGAAGGTAATACCAAATATGAGCAGTCCTAACATGTAAACATAGTTCTGAAAAATCATTAGAAGCTAAAACAGTGAAATAAAATTTGATCAGCTAGTCTGCTTGCTCCTGACACGATAAATAATAAGCTAGTTAGTTGCTTTCACAAGTAAAATGTTCACTTTAGTCCCTTTAAAATGATGATGATGATGATGATGATGGAGATGGAGATTGAGATTAAGATAAACAAAAACCCCAATGATATCCAGACATAAAAGTTTCAGCCTCATAACATTGTTTGCCTCAGTGTATTAGTAACGCTGCTTTTCTGACATGGAATACGCAGAAACTGGAAAGTCCCTCGGCACCAGACTTAATGCCCCTGCTCTTTTACAGGTCATCACTAGCTAATCAAACAATTTCTTTTTATGATGCCCATTTTCCCCATTATGCAGCATATGTTTCAGTGGGTGTATTGCTACTTCCCTGGTATTGAATTAGTGCATAATGCCTCATTTAGCTTTGAGAGCCTACGCGTATCCATAGAAAGCCAACTTACAGCCGCTGAGCTGAATCCCCCTTTCTTCTCTTGGTTCATAAAAAATGAAAAATAAATTGATATCTACACCTGTTCATATTCAAAAGGGGCTTGACATTAAGGAAATAACTATATTTTAGACCAAATATGTAGAAGATGAATCAAGGCAAGGAAATCTCAATAGAAGAAATAAAAAATGTCTAAAATAACAGATCATCTTTTTTCCCCCTTGTCTTCTTTCTAGTTCACTTCACATCGGCAAGTATATCCATTGATTCCTTTCCACTTGATTCCATTAAACTTGGACCTAATTAATGGACATCTATATCACCTGATAACTACACAATTCTTTATTGATTTACAGAATTAGGAAGCAATCATTTTTTTCTGATTAGTTGCTTTGGGGGGATAGTTGTTTTTTGCAGTAACAAGTTGGAACAGTGATACCACTTTGCCTAGTTAATGGTAAAGCCTGATTTTCCTAGTCCTAATGAATGTCAAGGACAATGAGTCAGCTTTTTATTTTGAAGCTTCAATAATAAGAAACTATATCAATTTCATAAGAAAGTGATATAGTGTCCCATATTGTGATGGGAAATTTTATAGGAAATCTGTCCAACTTATTCAGAAAATTGTACAGTGTTCCTGGAAACTGTGCCACTTTCATTAAGGAAGGGAAATGGTGTAACATTCAAACTAGCAAAAGACAGAGCTTCAGTCATCCTGAGTTTCTTTTTCTGCTTTCTGACGAATTCTGAGAAATATCTTAGAAAGCTGTGTAACTTTCTGCCCATAATAAAACATATTGGGTGCATACATTTTTATTGAGCAGTGAAAAGGAGGCTTGTCAAACACTTGCACAGTGCTCAAAAAAGAGTGTTATGCCAAGAACAACAAAGAACATTCTAGAAAAGTCACATGAACTTTTGATATGACGTGTGTCTTTTCACCAAAGACAAGGGGAAGGAAGGTGGAGGGAATCATCTTACACCATTCCCTACTGTCTTTTCCCAATTATCCCCACATTCTTTCTACGTCTTTTCCCATCTTTTACCCACTTTCCCCGCTTTTTCAGGTTTGGAGTTGAATATAAGTGACTTCAGAAGATGAGCTTCTGGTTTTGCTTCTATGCACTGTGTGGGACTCCTGTGTGGTTCCATTTCCAAAGTGCATGGAAACAGACCCAGAAGTCTTTCTGATGAGGTCCCAAGTCTGGAACTCCAAATTTGATTTCAGCTGGGAAACAAGCAGGTTTATCTCCATCCATACTTAGAATGGAATTTTGGTGAATGGGAAGAAGTAGTCTGCTTGTTACTCAGTACTGGTGCCAAAATGTCTCAGCCGGTATTTGGAAACAATAAACATTGACAAAATCGCAATCTGTCAACTGCAAAAGTCCTAAAAGCTTGGGAAGTGTTTTACTTGGATTTGCGGGCATCATCTGATAATACATTACACAGTCCTAAAAACTTGGGAAGTGTTTGACTTGTGATTTTGTGATACGAAATCCAGCATATATATCTCGTTTGCTGTGACATACTGTGTTTTTGTGTCAGTATAATAATAATAACTTTATTTTTATACCCTTCGTCCATCTCCCGAAAGGGACTCAGGGTGACTTACAAAAGGGACAAGCACAGAAATACAGATTAAAAACAAGCTCAGAAAATACAAACAACAACAAAAATCAATAGATTTTTTTTAAAAAAACATCATAAACAGACAACATCATAATTACCGTATTAAGGCTGAGCATCAAATGCTAGGTTTGGGCTCAAAGTCCTATGTGCAGTAATTCCTACATAGATCCATGGGAAAGTGTGAGAGACATAGGGCTTGCCTTGAAGGATGTTGTGCTTAACTATCAACATATCAAAAGTGCAAAGAAGGGACCAATCAAATGTATCTGAGCAAGGGGAAAGAGGAAAAAGAAGGGTCATATGGGTGATTTTCTCATGCTGCTTATAAGGACAGACACTTGTTATTTATATTTTTTCTGTAAATCCCCAAAGTACAATATCTAAAATGGTCATTTGGCAGAACCAAATAACATTTACAAAGGCACATGTTGTAATTACATGTCGTCCATTTGATTTTTAATTTGTCATTTTAATTTAATTTTTTAAATATCACTCTGGATCAGTTAAATGGGCCAAAATGCATTGGGCCGGCTTTAAATAACAGTGAAGACTCTCTATGGAGCAATTGGAAACTTGTCTTCTCCCCTTTTCCTGGGGATTCTGCTACAAGGTCTTTAATATTTGCCTTCACTTCCTTATCACAGATATAACAACATAGATAGCATTTCCATCATCTCTTTCAAAAATACTTTCCTGTGAAATCCATTTATTTAGGTGCCAGACATCAGAGGTTACAGATACGATGCAAATTGCATTAATGCCACCACATGCTCCTAGAACCTCAGCTTGACCCACAGAAAATAATTTCACAATTTTAATACACAAGTATCAAAATATATAATTGAATATCAAAGTTGGGCTCATTCATGTCACAATATTTCCAGTTTCTATATACAGGCTTGGACACATTACTGCCTGACAACTCACCCTTTCAGTACTTGCATATTGCAAACAAATTCCATTAATTTGATGAAGGATCTGCTCTTTTATTACTTCCTCTTGCTTACAAAGCTTACTTGGGATCACTCTTACATAGACTACAATATGCAGTAGTGTGCTATTTATATTTTTGCCAACTCAAATGCTAAATTCTACTTCAACCAATCTCACTTCCTAACAGTGATGCAGACCCTAAGTTATCAGTTAAGCATGGATTTCCTATATATGGTTGTGAAAGCTGGACATTTAATATTCATTTAAGTTGTCCTCCATCACCCCCAGGATATTCTGCACAATCTCTATTTCAATGTTTTTAACCAAAAAACAAGCCATTGATTATTCATGAATTCATTCATTTTATTTATTAATTGTATTTATTTGCTAAATTATTTCTATCCCATCTTTTATCCGAAAAGTGGCTTAAAAAAACAGTTTAAAAGAATAAATAATAGCAAAAGCTGAACAAGATTAAATTTATTAAAGACTTTCACAGTTTGAAAAAAGGAAATGTAAAACAAATAACAACAATTTATATAAATAAGAATGTAATGTTTATTTGTGGGATTGACATAACTCAAAAACCACTGGATGAATTGACACCAAATTTGGGCACGATACACTTATCAGCCCAATGAATGACCATCACCCATAAAAATACTGAAAAACACAGCAGAAGAGACTTAAAAAGCCAAAAAAATAAAAAAATACATTACAACTTATGCGCAAAACCACACACATATATATGCAAACACACATATATACACAAATACACACACACACAATGCATATACACAGACTGGGCCACAGCAACGCGTGGCAGGGGATGGCTAGTCTTGAATAAATGTGTGCAATCAGGATGATATCTGTTTGAGTATTCACAGAAGTCTTATCATAGAGAATAGTGAACACATTAGAAATGAATGACTCCTGGAAATGACCACAGAGTCACTCTGGAGAGACTATAAAATTCCTGGAGAGGTGCATTTCCTCAGCATTTGTGAGATCCTCCTGGACAACTCTGGAGCCCCCGGTGGCGCAGTGGGTTAAAGCACTGAGCTGCTGAGCTTGTTGATCGAAAGGTCGCAGGTTTGATTCCAGGGAGCGGTGTGAGCTTCCGCTGTCAGCCCTAGCTTCTGCCAACCTAGTAGTTCGAAAACATGCAAATGTGAGTAGATCAATAGGTACCGCTTTGGCGGGAAGATAACGGCGCTCCATGCAGTCATGCCGGCCACATGACCTTGGACAACGTCTACGGACAACGCTGGCTGTTCGTCTTAGAAATGGAGATGAGCACCACACCCCAGAGTCAGACATGACTGGACTTAATGTCAGGGGACAACCTACCTACCTGGACAACTCTATGGTAACTCCTGGCAGAAACATATCATAGAATTGCCTGAGGACCTAGAAAAATCCTAGAGTGCACAGATCTGTGCCGGTACAAGTTCCAAGTGTCTGGGAGTTGTATTGTACTATTTAAACATTTAAAGAACAAAAGCACCAACGTAACCAAAGGGATTGTGAGTACAATAGATATGTGAATTCTCATTATAAATAATTTTCAATATCTCACTGTCTGCAGTACTAGGAATTCAGGGACTGCATGAACATTACAGGCAGGGGCACAATTCTTATCTGAAGGGCAAAGCCCCATTGCCCCCTGGAGCTACACCATGGGAACCCGTATCATCAAGCATCTCCTTTTCTGCCTCTCGGCAGGGGGGTTCAACTCCATACAAGTATTTTTTTCTGCATCTCTCCCACATGGTGTGCAGAGTATTTCCAACCTTCCTCCCATTAAAACAGAACTCTGTTGGGCCTGTGATTAACCTTCACCTACATAAGTAATATTACCTTGACTTGAATAGGTTTCACAGATATTTAGGGCTCCTTGTAAAGATGGCAATGTGGCAAACAAGGAAGAGAAAAGGGGGGAAAGGCGAGAGAGAACAGAGATCGTTTCTTCTCTATAGAAGAAAATCAACTAATAGCTAATGTGTTTGTTCTCTCCTCTTACTTTTGACATGCCCAGTTCTCAAGGGTTATAATGCATTCTAAAAGAAAGAAAGGAAAAGGAGTCTTTTCTGTATTGCAGTTCAGCTATATCACAGAACTCCCTCCTGCCCTTGTGAGCTAAGATATTTATCTAAGATTACACCCAGCAGGGCTTGTAAAGGCTCATTTGAAACATAAAATGTTCCTTGCTCTTCCCCCTCCCCGATTTTGATATACTTCTTTGTGGAGCTGCAATAAGTGTGGTGTGTTACACACCTCAAGGGTCTTGATATGACCTCTACAGCTGAATTTCGAAATAGGTTGAAAATAATGCATGGATAGCTAACTCAGAAAGAGCTGATACTGAATAGGAGAAGAAAATAGTAAAAAAAATAATCCTGAAACCTTTACCTTGAAAACCACTGGTAATGAGATAATCTGAAATGTAACTGGAGAAGATGCCAAAATATGACATTGGCAGGTCAAAAGATATTCAGTGAGCTACTCATTAAGAGAATAGAACACGTATGCATAGCACTGTGTCTACTGGTGAACTGGACTCACATCAAAAGGACATTAATCTCCTAACATACTGTGATATGAAAGCAAAACCTGAAACTGCATATGTGTACTGGCAACATGGAATACAAGAATCAAGAATCAAGAAAAAAATGAAATCATATAGTACGAATTGGAACACCCAAGTACAGATAAATTTGATGTAAGCAAGCTGACGTCAACAGGAATAAGGTGTTCTAAATCATTGAATTACATAATATGAGAGATGTTTGCTACTAAGGTGGCACCAGTCCAGCCATGACAAAAAAGGGGGGGGGGCAGAATATAAACCCATTGCTAAGGACGTAATGCAGTGGAATGCTTTTGGGGTTCTATGAAGCAAAACCAACACTAGAATCATAGAAACATAGAGTTGGAAGAGACCTCATGGGCCATCCAGTCCAACCCCCTGCCAAGAAGCAGGAAAATCACATTCAAAGCACCCCCAACAGATGACCATCCAGCCTCTGCTTAAAAGCTTCCAAAGAAGGAGCCTCCACCGCATTCCAGGGCAGAGAGTTCCACTGCTGAACAGCTCTCACAGTTAGGAAGTTCTTCCTCATGTTCAGGTGGAATCTCCTTTCCTGTAGTTTGAAGCCATTGTTCCATGTCCTAGTCTCCAGGGCAGCAGAAAACAAGCCTGCTCCCTGCTCCCTGTGACTTCCATTCACATATTTATACATGGCCATCATGTCTCCTCTCAGTCTTTTCTTCTTCAGGCTAAACATGCCCAGCTCTTTAAGCTGCTCTTCATAGGGCGTCTTCTCCAGACCCTTGATCATTTTAGTTGCCCTTCTCTGGACACATTCCAGCTTATCAACATCTCCCTTCAGTTGTCATGCCCAGAATTGGACACAGTATTCTAGGTGTGGTCTGGCCAAGGCAGAATGGGGTGGGGAGGGGGGGGGGTAGCATGACTTCCCTGGATCTTGACACTATTTATGTAGGTCAAAATCTCATTGGCTTTTTAACTGTCGCATGACATTTAGTGACATACTTGCCTCAGACAAATGACTTTATTTGGCGTGAAACTGCAACACATGTTATTTAACTAGTGCTCTGCCACAGTACATTGTTACTGTGCCATATTAGCCCTAAGCACTGTGGCAAAATCATATGAAATTCTGGAATTTAGAAAGGGGCAATGAGAATCCTTAGCCACCGACATTGGGCCTCTCTAAACTACATAATTCCATAAGATGTTGGTATGTGGTAGAGCACCTACCCTAGATCAGTGGTTCTCAATCTTCCTAATGTCATGATCCCTTAATACAGTTCCTCATGTTGTGGTAACCCCCAACCATAAAATTGTTTTCATTGCTACTTCATAACTGTAATTATGAATCGTAATGTAAATATCTGATATGCAGGATGTATTTTTATTCACTAGACCAAATTTGGCACAAATGCCTGATACGCCCACTGAAGGAGTTTGGGGAAAATAGACCTTGACATTTGGGAGTTGTAGTTGCTGGGATTTATAGTTCACCTACAACCCAGGAGCATTTTGAACGATAGAACCACCATGACCAACAGAAAATACTGTGTTTTTGATGGTATTTGTCAACCCCTCTGATACTCCCTCATGACTCCTCAGGAGTCCTGACCCCCAGGTTGAGAAACACTGCCCTAGATACTCATGTGTAAGTCTAGAAATTTTAGTTTTTTAAAAAAACAGTCCAAAAAACCTGGGTAGACTTATCAACAGAACAATATGAATACTGTGACTTAATTCTTATCAAGAAAGGAACTATCCCCTTTTCTGTATAAATTGGTGAAAAGCAAGAGCTTAGCCCTTTCTCAGACAGCCTAAAGGAAGCACCAACTCCCTCTTCTCTCTTTGCCATGGCACTGCTTCTGCCTGGATTAGAAAATGGCAATGGTGGTAGGCAGATCTCTTTCTTCTTCTTCTTCTTCTTCTTCTTCTTCTTCTTCTTCTCATCATCATCATCATCATCATCATCATTCCTTGTCCACATGTCCTCACGTCTCAAGGCAAGGCATAACACAGTTCCCTCTCTGCAAAATGACTAATTCCCCTCCCCCAAACCTTATACATACATACATAAGGTTGACTTATACATATAGTAGTTATTGTTGAATTTTGCATGGAAAGGGCAGAAATTTGTAAAACACAAATGCACCAGAAAGCAATGTATATTGACCAGCCTTTTGTATTTCTGCTAGAGGACAGGAGTTGCTATCTGTTATTTGGCATTAGATAGTAAAATGCATCCAAGCCTTCTGATCCCAAAGACAGATAACAAAGAGGGACATGCACCCACTGCCTCATGTCTCTATAGCTTGTTGACTTAATTTTTAATGTACTTCTTAATTAAGGTTTGAAACAAACAGAAGCCAGTGTGGACTATGTTGCAAGGCCATGAAGGAATAAAGGAAAATTAACACAGTGGGATAAGAATGCAGAAAAGACAGTGAGAAACATGTAATGAGGTCCTATCTGACAAGTGAAGTTATTGACCTTTTTAAAAACATCTGATGTATGCATTGGCCAGAATGATATGCATGCCATCATGTTATGAATTTGCAGGATACATAATGATGTTGGTGATGTTCATTTCTTGCCCGCCTCTCCTCATAGCTCAAGGCTGTTGATTTGGATCTAAAATCTGCCTTCCACAAGTGGAAATGTTTGGTTGTATTAAGATGTTTCCAACTGACATAAAGGAATGGCTGCTGAAATCTATGTAACATTTTTATTGTAGCTGAAGAGACTGCTATGGGGAGTCCACTTCAGCCTGAACAGTTGCATATGCCTAAATCTGGATCCCACCCAGTTGCTTTTTCAAAGGTTAATCAAAAAAGACTGAGAGTCTGAAGCAGATAAGCTTTAGGTTTTATTTGTCATGAGGAGATAGCAGTGGGAGGAATTAAGTGTACTAATTAACTGCCACTGGTGTCTCAAGATATGGGCTACTGGCTTCTGTTTAGATTATGCTTAACACTATAAATGATTCGAGTTATGTAATTGGAGTATCAGTGGAATTATTTAAAAATGGATTACAGAGATTATGCTGCTAAAAGTAAGCTAAGGATTTTTAAGAGGTGGGAGAGAAAAAGAATTAATCCAGCATAGTAGAGTTAGAGGGGGAAGGAGGAAGGCCCAGCAATTAATCCAATATACAGACAAATCATTAAAAGAATGCATAAATTAAGCAAGCGGAAAATTAATTCAGTTATGGAATCGGGCTGATAGCAGTTATTAATGAATTAATTAAGCAACTAGTCAGGTGGTCAGGAAGGGAACAAAGAGACAATATATTGTTGATCTATAACTATCAGGATAACTGGATGCTACAGGACATATAGGAAATTCTTACCTTAAAAGAAGTTGTCACTTGCAGTGGGGATATTGGGGTGAAGCAAATCCACCATTGATTTGGTTTAGACAGATCCTCCTAACATGGGAAGACAATCTGTTAAAGATTCTCCAATGCTCTCCAAGGAGCCTGCTTCCAAAACAGGAGCAAAAGTATGTATCCCCCACCTTCCCCACACCCATTCCATATTTTGCACAAAAATGTCTCTCTACACAGAACTAGGGCCTTTCCCCTTTGTAGTGCTAAGAATGTATCCCTGCAAGAAATGAAAAGACAGGGTGCTTGATAAAAAAGACACAAACTACCCACCAATTTTACATGTTAAATTTCTTTCATAAAACATTTAATGTGAATAGCACGAATAGGTTTAAAAGGTGAAATATTCTGTTGAGACAACTAAAGTCTTGGTATCTCAATGTAAGGAAGGAAAATATTTATCTTAACATAGGTGAACAATATCTATGGGGTGAATGAGGTCCATTTCCCCCCTGCAACCTCCTTGCATCCCATCTGGATCCACCAGCATGCCCAATATGACTGCAGGTCAGATTACATCATTTCCAGTTGCAATGTAGAAAACTATTTTTCATTAAGAATATGAAAAGTAGCCAATATTTTTAACATCCCTAAAACATGGAAATAGCACAAAGGAAGATAGATGTTTTTGAACTGTGGTGTTGGAGGAAAATTCTGAGAGTGCCTTGGATGGCAGAAGATCCAACCAGTCCATACTCATGAAATGAAGCCCAACTGCTCATTGGAGGAAAGGATATTAGAGACAAAGATGAAGTACTTTGGCCACATCATGAGAAGACAGGAAAGCTTAGAGAAGACAGTGATGCTGAGGAAAATTGAAGGAAAAAGGAAGAGGGGCTGACCAAGGGCAAGATGGATGAATGGTATCCTTGAAGTGACTGGCTTGACTCTGAAGGAGCTGGGGGTAGTGGCGGCTGACAGGGAGCTCTGGCGTGGGCTGGTCCATGAGGTCATGAAGAGTCGGAAGCGACTGAACAAATAAACAGCAAAGTATAATTGAAACATAGCAGTTTCAATATTGACCAGATTATATTACTTATTTCGTTACAATTGTACTTAGGGATTCTTCTCAGACCATAAGTCTTAATATAAGCAAGTGGATATAAGATATTGCATTCTATTTAGAAATATGGGCCTGAATGTTATACCTAAAACTGTGTATGAATATCTGTGGAACTGCTCTACGTATATCTTGCAAGTATTTTCAAAACTATATATTTTTCAGAATATTTTTGCATCTCCCCTTAAAATGTAAATGAAAGGAATGCAAAGTCGAATTAAAAAGGGAGGGTCTGCCCCCCCCCCCAAATGTATACCTGAAATCATGGTAATAGTGAACCATATTTTTTTGTCTCTAGAGAGACCCACAAATATTTCCATTGGTGAGCCCCTCTCATGCTATTCTATATAATATAATATAATATAATATAATAGGATTTGGATATCTTGTCTGTGGATAAGTGGGTTGTACTGTATTCCTGGATTTGACAACTACTGATGCTGCATATCAACAGAATCTTTATTTACAGGTACTCTACTTTGAAAAGACTTCTCAAATGCAGAAGGAGGATATCCTGTTTTGAGGACTCAAAGCAATCAAGTAGATGTGGGACACATAAAATAGAAAATAATTAATCTGTGCCCTTCATCCTCAGAAGCTTGAAGCTCAAACAAAAAATAAAGGAAGCATTTAATTTTCACTGTTTCCTTTTTGTGCATTGTTTGCCTAGCGATGTTCAGCATAAATAATTTATATCTATGAACTGGATGTCAATATATTCATATGCCACAAGCGTAAGCAAATATGTGATGTTCTGACCACTGTTCAGCATGTGCTACACTCAGCTAACTTAACTTCTCCAACACCTAAAAACAAATCCATGATGACAAAATTAAACACTGTAATTAAACACTGAGGCACTGCAAGGATCCTTTTTCTATGTTATTAAGTACGGTAAGACTGACAACAAGGTTCTGAGGTATAAAGAGCAATACTGATGTTTCCATGGTTAGTAGACAATTAGCACTCATCAACATAGGTATTATAACCCATACACTATGAGTTGAATTCTGACTGTCCCCACACCATTCCTGTACTTACAGAATTACTGCAAGTAAACCAGATTAATTCAGTTTAGCCCCATGTCTGGAGTGGAGTTTACCTAAAACCCCATATCAACCCTGTAGCTTTAGGGCAGTGTGAACAGGAGGATTGTTTCTGATTTGGACAAGTTCATAATCCACTAGAGGTGTGCACAACCCCAAAAATCTGCTTCATTTATATTTACAAAATTCGTGTAACTCCCATTTTGTATGCATTCTGACTTACATACAAATTCAGCAAACCTACACAACCTATCTTGTTTGTAAGTTGGGAACTGCCTGTATATGGACATCTTCAGGCAATAAGTTGGATAGATAGATATATAGAGACATAACTCCCTGTGGACATTTCCCTGGTTGCTTGCATGCTATGAGCAAGACAAGTCAACCTACATGTTGCAGCAGCATTGTTTTCTTATACATTGACAAGTTATGTAAACCACCCTTCTGGATGAGGCAAGAATATTGTGCTTCCATAGGCCTGGTTTGCTTAGGCTTGCCAGTTTTCACTGACAGAGCCAGGGAAGAGAAATCACAGAGGAGTAATTTACAAAGCATTCCTATGATCTTGCAAGTTGTCCCATTCATTTTGAAAGTCCTTGCACACACTCCTAGATGGAGTTCTTCATTTTCTCCCTCACTTGGCAAAACCAACAGCAGTGAAAAGGCTTTCTAAAAGATGGTCTTCAAAATGGAAATGTCTCATTAAACTGGCCATTTCTCAGTTCTATCCAAAGACTGCCTCATTTAGATGATCGGTGTCTCTTAGCAACCAGGGACAAAAGAACTATACCTACCTGGCAGGTGACAGCTGCTCTTGAATTTGATGAAGTATACCTACTTTGTGCTAGAGATTTCAGATGTTCTTTTTTGTTAAAGCCGCCTAGGAAAGATAGAGAAGGAATTAAGTTTTGTATATATTATATATTAATTGTTAGAAAATCCAGGTCCTCTTTTCCCACCTCTTTTCATTCATCTGCAACATAAAAGTATGAGAGATTGACAGAGCTGGCCTGAAACATTTGATTTCTGAGTTGGAGTTCCAAATGGCATCTACCCCCCATGATCGGATTTATAGTATCCAAAACCAGCCATATTAGGGGAAAGGGGAAGGAAATCCCTGAATTACTGCTCTCCATCCCCAGCAGTAAAAAACAAAATGATTAACTCAAATCCCCGAGGAATTCCTGCTGTTTTCTGACATTAAAAAAACCCCTACTGTGCTTAATGGCAGCTCTGGCCTTGGTGCTGAATTAAGTCAACTTGCTGTGCATAATGACAGAGCTCAATGTTTGATTATCATGAACTAATTTGCTGAGTAAAATTTGCACCAACTGGCATTTTTAAAATGTATTTTATTTCTTTTTTTAAGATAAATCTCCCAAGATGGGACCCAAAGTGGCATCCAGTGTGTGAAGAAACGTTTTTTTCTCAATATTATATTTTTTACATATATCAGTGCTTTTAGTGAGCAACTGAATTTTCTACTGATCATTTTAGTTCTGTTCTATTGGTATCCATTTTGCTTCCCTTTTTATGATTTATAAATGTGTGGAATGAAACTCGCCCTTGTCTCAATTATCAATTTCATTTCCATTGAAGTGGCTCAGCAGATATAGGAAGATATATTTTCAAAACGTTCATTTCCCATATTCTTACTTTGAAGATGAAACAAATTACTATGTGAGTTTTTACTCACATAACCATCAGCAAAACTATATATTCCAAGGGCTGTTGTATGATCAATGTACAACAAAACAGGTGGTAGGCTAAAACAAACGATAATCCCTCTGACTGTCTTCCTTCTCTCTTGATACTATTTTTCTTTGTTTAGAGTATTTATATATCACTTTTCTCACCCTTGAGAGGACTCAAAGCAGTTTACAAAAAAACACTAAAAGCTATAATGCTTAGAAAGACAGATTGTGGTGGTGGTGATGATGATAATGCTGGTGATCATTGGAGGAAGAATGGCTTATTTCTGAGCCAATCCCATCTCAGCTGAGCAGAGGCTGACCATCATCAGGTTTGGACCAAGCTTCTTGAAAAATATATACCCCCCCCCCCAAAAAAAAAACACCTGATAGATTGTAAATATGCAAATGAAAGACTGGTTTCTTGATTGTTAATGTCACAAGGGCATTAATATCAAAGATGCTTTCATACCTCTTTCCCCACCAGTTTTAGAGGGTTATGCATTGAGATTGTCTTCTTATTGGCTACTATTCTTCTAGCCACATATCATTCATTTTCTCAGAATATTGCTACTGTAAATAATGAAAGCTTGAATTTACCTGGTGATAGTCCTGTATGCTCATCACAAATCTAAGAATTCATCTGCACCACTGATTAATATTTCATGTGAGCAATTTCAGACTACTGATTAGATTTATCAATAATTAATGCAATGTTATTGTGGATGATTAAGGCTATTCCTTTTAATGGGAATCTCAAATCACTCCTAACACCTCGGTATAAATTCTTTATGATATCCAGCCATGCATGCATCTCAGCAAGTCTACAATGGAAAGCTTTGTAATTGCAATTCAACCAACTCTATCACAACAGCAAAGAACATGGCTTGGTTCAAATCTAGATCCCAAATATTCAAAGTAATACTTAACCACTCAGAATAATTTTTTCTAAACAAAATCTCTTTTTCTGCTTAGATCCCTATGCTAATTAAAAATGAAAAACCTTTGTCAAGTCATGTTTAGAATAGGCTGATATATTATGAATGTTTGAAAGTTGCAAAGAAATGTGTAACTAGCCTGTGATTTTTTAAAAAAATTCAAACAGATATCCCATTAATGAGAATTTTACATGATAACAAATGTCCAAATCACAAAGACTTTTGCAAAAGTGGAATATGGGTTGATAAAAGAGCTTCTTGTTCATTTATGTGAACTTCTGAAGACTCTTGATGGATCCAAATAATAATAATAATAATAATAATAATAATAATAATAATAATAATCTTTATTTGTATCCCTACCCATCTTGGAGTGGCGCATGTAAACTAGATGTACGAGGGAAATACAATTGATGAGAGAGAACAGTGTGTATGTAATGGTAGGTTTGCTGCCACCACCTCAAATTACAGTTTGAGGAATTGTCTTGTTGTAGTACTTGAGGTAAAACATACACCAGCTCTTCCTTTTGGCTCCCTTTCTTGTGACTGAACTGTGGAGATGTGGAGGCTGACTGAATCTAACTTTGTATGATGAAACAAGGCTGAGGCAGATTAATGGTAAACTAGAGAACAGGTTTATTGAAATATTTGAAGCAGACAACTCATTCCTGAGAGGTACAACGTGTAGTTTGTTTCTGAAGCACAGACTTATCGAGCAAATGTTTTCTTTAGAAGGAGTAACTTTTCCTTAACGTGAGCTACTTTCCTCACACTATCCTGTAACATGTAACAGTGCGAGTCTTGGACCAGCCACCACTGGCTGCCCTCCTAGAGTATCTAGGATTTCCCTGGACTACTCTAAACTTTAGGGAAATAAACCCACTTGTATTCTGTCCTAATACAAGTAAACAAGTCTCCACTTTGACTGCCCTAGTCAAACTACACAGAAGCCCTTGCTCTTTATTATTCCCTAACAGTCTAATTCCTCTCTTCTCCCTGTCTGAAATCCTAATCCTTTCTCTCCTAGATCAAATCCTTCTCTCTCCTTGGGGTCTGAACCAATCGGGAGTTAGCTGACTCCTCCCCTTGCCTCTCTGCCTATACCAACATGTCAGCCACCCTGAGCTGCCTTTCCAACATAGAGGCCAGCTCACTGACTCCCAGGCTGCGACCTACGAAGCAAAGGTATGAGTTCATTACAGTGCAGAACTATATAATTATAGAAATCATCTCAACAACAACACACATAAATATATCCAATTTAAACTAAATCAACAGTTAATAAGACAAAACAATATAAAAACAAAGCAACGTTTCAAAATCACATAAAACATCATTCATTAAAAATCCCAGCTATTGTTCAAGTGAAAAAGAACAGTAAGATCCAATTTTAGATTTATCCCATTTCTCCAACCACTGGATGATACTAAGTTTACCCATTTTCAAATGCCTGTTTGATTAGTCAGTTTTTCAGTTCCTTCCGGAAAATGAATAGCATGGGTGCCTGTCTAATCTCCCTGGGGAGGGCATTCCAGAGCCAGGTGGCCACTACTGAGAAGGCCCTCTCCTTTGTCCTTTGTCCCCACCAACTACACTTGTGATGGAGGTGGAGCTGTGAGGAGTGCCTCCTTTGCAAATCTTAAGGCCCAAACTGGTTCACAGGGGGAGATGTGGTCACGTAAATAGAATGTTCTATCTAATCTAGTCATTTTATTATAGACTTTTCACAGTTTTGCTTTGGTATGATAAACTATGATCATAACAAAAAATAAAATAACCTAGAAGTAATGAGGTCAGAATAGTATAGTTATCTATAAATTACTTATTTGATGCAATGGGGACACATTGCTGTTAATATTAATATGATATCTGGAAGGAAAGTTACTTTGCCCAGCAGCTACTTAGTGACATTGCTGTTGCTATTATGTGCTTTAAAGTTGTTTTCAACACATGAGATTTTTTGGAAAGATTTGTTCAGAGGAGGTTTGCCATGGCCTTTCTCTGAGGCTAAGAGAGTGGGTTTCCACAGTTGAGCAGGGATTCAAACCTCTATCCCCTTAAGTTCTAGTCCATCATTCAAACCACTACACCACACCTGTTGTGTGCCTTCAAGACATTTCAGACTTATGGCAACACTCAGGTGAACGTCTTAAAGGATTCTTTTGTGCAAATTTTCCTTGCTAGCTAGAAAATATGACTATTTATTTATTTATTTATTTGCTTCATTTTTATACCGCATTTTTCAGCCCTTAACAGGCGACTCAATGCGATTTACAGTGCAATTAAAACATAACAATGCAACAACAGGATCAACACATCGATCCACAACAATTAACAATCAGACAGGTCAAATCAACAAACAACATATATAATGCCTCAGTTGAAATCAGATCCGTTCTCATAGTCCTTGTGCCGTTCCTATGTTACCGTCTTCCTTGATTGCTATTCATTCATTGCATTGCTTAGCCAAACGCTTGTTCATAAAGCCAGGTCTTAACCATTCTCCGAAACGTCAGCAACGAAGGTGCTTGTCTGATGTCTGCTGGCAAGGCATTCCATAGCCGAGGGGCCACCACTGAGAAGGCCCTGTCTCTCGTCCCCGCCAGACGCGCCTGTGACGCAGGTGGGATCGAGAGCAGGGCCTCCCCAGACGATCTTAATGTTCTAGTCGGTTCATAGGTGGAGATGCGTTCGAAGAGGTAAGCGGGGCCAGAACCGTTTAGGGCTTTATAGGCTAAAGCCAGCACCTTGAATTGTGCCCGGTAGCGGATTGGCAGCCAGTGGAGCTGGCTCAACAGAGGAGTGGTATGCTCCCTGAGTGCCGCTCCCGTTAGCAACCTGGCTGCCGAACGCTGGACCATCTGAAGCTTCCGGGCAGTCTTCAAGGGCAACCCCACGTAGAGCGCGTTGCAGTAATCAATCCGGGATGTAACCAGAGCGTGGACTACCGTGGCCAAATCAGACTTCCCAAGGACTAGCTAAAGATCACCCAGTTAGTTGGAATGATTGGGATTTGAACCCTAGTCTCTAGAGTTACAGTCCAATTCTCAAACCACTACTCCACATTGGCTTTTTTTCTATATTACATTACACATGTATACATCCAGCCCACAATTTCATATGCATTTTTTATCAATGTAGAGGTTGATATTTTATTCCTCCCTTTCAACACCTAAAGTCACCTTTGGATTCACTTTCCACTCCAAGTAGGAAGTGGAGAAAGGATCAGAGAAATGTCTAGCTAGTTTCCCATAGTCAGACACAAGCCAATAGCCAGCTCCACTAAGACCTCCAGAGACATTCCCAGTGGATCTCAAAAGTCTGTTGCTAAAAGCTTCTTTAATTCTTCACTTCTGCAACACTGGCAGAATGGGTTGAGGGAACAGCTATCACAGCAAAATAATGCATCCTAGGCTTAGTGACAGGAGAGCTGTGGTGTAGCTCTGCAGACAGAACTCTTAATGTTATGTTCAATTCAGCCTTTTTATGTAACACAAGGGGAAGAATAATGCAGTCCATATGATGATGAAGCCCCCATAGCTAGTCTTGCACACTTCCACATTGCTCACCCCTCATCTCTCAAAAAACATTGAATGGGTCTTTCTAACCATGTTTCAACATTTCAACACTTCCACTCCATTTTCCCACATCAGAAGTAAAAGTCATTTCCTATGGTGTTTCTTGTTTATTTTCCTGGTATTATGGCTTTCTTAGAACGGATATGGCTTTCAATTGTTGTAGGGAACTAAAGAGCTTTCTCATCCCTAGTGTAATGAGTAAATTTTCCAATCATTCGTTAATTAATTCTTATAGTAATTCAGAGTCATTTTTACAGGGATTTTACAAGTTGTATACTGTATCCTTATCAAACTGAGGTTTCCCTCTTCCCACGCCCAGTAACCAAAGAACTGAAAGCATGAAGCATATCACAATGTATAGTGCAATGAGTTTCTTTTCTTCTTTTTTTACAATACATAAGATTGAAAGAAGTTACCTCTTAAATATTAAAAACAATATAATGAATTATTTTTCAAAGTAGCTTACTAAGATCTGAACTTGCACTATGTGCAGATCCCCTCAGAATGGATCTACCATGGAGAATTAGCACAGTTTTATACCTCTTTAACTGTGATGGCTCAGTGCTATGAAATCTTGGAAATCAGACTTGCTGACGTACCAACACTCTTTGGCGCAGTAGGCTAAAAATCTTGTGAGACTACAACTCCTATGATTCCGTAATGTTGAACTATGGCAGTTTAAGTGGTGCCGAACAGCATTAATTCTGCAGTCCAGATGCCCATTCAGTCTGATACCAGAGGAAATAATGTGAGCTTTTCTTGATCTTCTTTCTTATCTCTTCAATAATGTCCCATCTCTGTAACCAATAAACTGTCATTTTGTAGCATCAGCAGTTTTGTTTCATTTTGTCAGTCCTTGAATCTGTCCCAGTAAGCAGATCAGACCCACAGGACCATTACACAACATATAAAGTGAAGCTTCACTGTTTTACATATTTGGTGGAAGGAATCAAGACTTGGCATTCTCAGGAATGGCACTAACAAGCAAAGAATAGAGAGAGAGATTTACGGTGCACAATTAGATATATGTATTCATTATAAAAGGTTAATGCAGATTGTAAAAAGAAGTTGCAAAAGTTAGTGTCTCCCCTAGGCAATGGTAACTTATGTACTGAACATTAATAAGGATTTTTGCATGTCCATTAAATGAACAATTCTGAGAGACAGAGGTGCTCTGAGCTACTTTGCCATCATTCAGACAGGAGACAATCTCAAATGTGTAGCCAGTTTCTCTTATTAATTATTTGTATCACAAAAGTCACTTTCCATTCCCTTGCCACTGCTCCACCAAGAACTAAAATAAGTTTCAATAACTACATGGCAAATACGTGGATCACATTAGATGAAATCCTTATTTCCTAAATTTATTAGTCCCGCATCAAACTGGGGGAATACTCCCCTAAAAAAATACTCAGGAATACAAAATTCCTACCAACACGCCTCAAAAGATGTATGTTGAAGAGACAGAGGGATTTTTTCCAGCCTAAAGGTCAAATTTCAATTGGAAAAAGACTTTTGAAGGTGGCAGTGGTCTGGGCTAGGGAAAGAAGGCAGGTCAAAGCAACTAAGTTGTTAAACTATAAAGCTTACCTGTTTATTCCAGTGCAATAGTATGGCATGGAAAGCCTTTTGAGTCTCTATGGGTGCATCTACACTGTAGAATTAATGCAGCTTGACACAACTTTAACTATGGTTCAATGCTATGGAGTCAGGGTAGTTTTACAAAGACTTCAGCCCTCCCTGCCCAAGAGTGCTGGTGTCTCAGCAAACTACAAATCCCTGATTTCCATGGCATTGAACCATTGCCATTAATCAAACCGCATTTATTCTATAATATAGATTATCTATATGTACTCTAGATCACTGCTTCTTAAACAATGGTCCCCTTAGCTCAATTTTGCAAAATTTGGCAAATGTGATTGTTTTCTTAACATCACGTAAATAGTTGTTTTAAACATTCACATGAATTTGTCATGCAGGATATACAGTGGACTCTGCTGAAGATGCTTCAGCTCTACTTCATAAAAAAGTAAAACCAGCCTGTTTAGGAAGTCTTGCAAATGCTGATTTTTTATAAGTAAATGTTTGATTTTTAATACATATTTTATATAAACCTGGGATCCTGTAAAAATTTCTCAGGCCAAAAGGGGTCCAAAGTGGAAAAGTTTAAGAAACCCTGCTCTGGATGCATGCAGAATAATGGGGTTCACACCTAATTCCTATGGGTGAAACATGCACATCCAAGATTATTCTAAAATATTTGTCCACCTAAGTCTAAAAACATGATATAAACAATATCTGACCTTTTCATCTTTGTATAAAAGTAAGAACGTTTCTTGCAGGTTTTTGCAGGAGAAAAAAGCCCACATTTTTTCCATGGTACTTGTGCATTCTGAAGTGTTTCAATATATTATTCTGGGTCGAAACATGCAGTTTTGCACAAAACTACATTCATTTATTTATCTTAATCCATTGATTTCATGCAAACATGGTGGGGATTTTTAATGAAAAATTCTAAATATTATGCCAAATCAATTTGCTGTGTACAAAAACATATTGTCTTCCCGGAAACAATTTGTTGTGCTTTTTTAAAACTTGTACCAGCAATGCTTTTTGTGCACACACACAAAGGAAAATACAACCCTGTTCATTTCTTCACAGAATATATGCCTAATGCCCCTTTGGTTGTGAAAAGCTCAAAAGGGGCACAGATTTTTGTGTCTCTGCTTTTCTTCCCAACTGGAATTCCTGTGTTCAGCAATTAACATCTGAGATGTTATGAACATCTCAGAAGCAAGGTGGAGTTACAGATATATTTCACTGACAATATAATATCATCTTACCTTGCTTTCAATATTAGGTTTGAGCTAGGAATTATTGGTTTGCAGTGCCCTTATAAGGCCAAGTGACATACTTAGCTCTGGGATTCAGCAGACAGGAATTTCCTGGGAGTTAATGCTGTTGTGAATACAGCAGTTTTACATCACTTTGATTGGCACGGGTTTCAGCCTGGAATATATTTTGATAAGGAACTTAAAGGATTGTTAGCATTTTCTTCCACCAAGATGCAGTTCCAGCTCACAAAGTTTCCTGCATACAGCTGCTGCTACAGCAGTTTAACTCCATATTGTTTGATGTGTCATATTAATTTTGCGGATTAACCAACACAGAGCAAATCTGACAGCAGTTCTGCTCCAGAGAAATCGTATACTCCTCTGTTATTTATTGATCTTCTATTCCTCTTTTCTGGCTAATTACTGCTGAAATCGATTGGACTGAACCGTGACTAACGTTCTCTGGATCAATAATTACAGGACTACATGTTCAATAGCTCACTTCTAAGTTTCCAAGACATTGGAAAGAGTTACCTTATTTGCTCCACTTTTCTTGTGCTGTTTAGACAAATGTACTCACAAAGGTACAGATATATTGGATGTTAAGTTGGTTGCCATTTGGTCTCCCAGAATGCTGTTTGTTTGCTTGTTTGTTTAGTATCCCTTTTTTCTTCATTTGGGACACAAAACAGGAAAAATTATGAACACCCAGATTGGGAATCTAGGAGTTATGCTGAGCAGTAGATTAATTCTTGAGACTCCAGAGAAAAAAAATCTGGGTATATCATTTAATGAGGGAACACAGTGGCAAGACCAGACACAGCATGACCTAAAGTAGAACAACATGGGACATTAACTTAAACAAGTCTAAGTGTCTTATACTTTAAGGCAGCCCAGCTATCTGGTGTATGTATAAGAAAATCTCACTAGTGATTCTCACCATCCACAGCAATACAAATACAAATTTTTATTAAAGATTTTTAAACCCTACCTATTTATTTGCAGAAGTGGCATATAATAGATTATGCTTTTGTGTAATGCATTTGCGGGAATGGTATATAATAGATTATGCTTTTGAAAGTTGCATTGTTCTTCAGTGTTACAATCACATGAGCAAAACAGATAATTCATCTTTAAACTTAACTTATTTCTAGACATCTAGATTTCTGCATCAAGACAAAAAACAAGGAGATGTATTGAAATGCAAAAGGGCCTTTTTTTAGATAATATTAATAGTACCTCTTTCTGTTCAGTGGAGTATCTAGTCACTTTAAACACTATTTCATCATGTGTAGACTCAAACTTAAATGAAAAAGCAGCATAACTTATAAAGAATATTATCCAGAAAACACTTTGGATGACAACAGAAAAGCTGACATTAGTAATCTGGTGGCTTCCATGCATTTGGAGCAGTGAATAGAGTTTATACTTTAGTCCAAATTGTAAATGAGTTATCCCTTAAAGCCTGGAATATCATGTATCTCTTGTAAAATTTGGACTAAATCCCAGATTGGAAGCCAAGTACTACTTTACTAATGTGAAACGGGTTCTCTGTAGGTTTTTTTTAGAAAACACTGAGCTAACCTTTTAAAGGTATTTATTTAGGCAAATGCATAGCAGATTGGCAGCAGTCCTTATGTAAATAACATAATATATTTTGCTTGAACTAAGAAGCACATCATTTTAACAAATTTTAAGTAACTGTGATGGCCCTAATGTACTAACAGGTCAAAAACAAGACATTGATTTGACCTGAAAATTTGTGGGCAGCCGTTTTCTCTATTTAAGACACAGTAACAACCCCTTCAATCAGATCCATGCTTTAAGACACAATTGAATATTTGCAAGGATAATGCTTGCCATTCTGTGTTATTTATTATTCATGTGGCATGACATAGTGCCAAAATGCTTGGCCAGCATAAAGGAAGGTAGTGTCACTAATCCATAAAGTAAGGATGAACTGCTGACCTTCCCTTGGGGGGAAAAAAACCCAGTTTTCTGGCACTAACTGTAGAGAATAAAATAATCGTTGTGCAATCTAAAACTGCTGATGAACTCCAAAGGGGTGAGATCTTACAGAAGGAAACAGGAAAAACATTGGCAGAGAAAACTTTGTGGATGATAGCAGAAATTTGGAGGCAGTGATACCCTGTTGATGGGAAGAATTGTGTGCCCCGCACTCCTTATGCTTTCCTGATGCCTTCAGATATAGTGGAAGGTATGATCCCATTAGCAATATTGAAGATAGATTCAGTGGTCAAACCAGTTGGCTTTTTGTACATTAGATGGCATCTCGTTCTTACCTCAGGCTGTTAAATATATTGCGCTTGTCCCATGTGATGACAATGGCATTAAGACTTAGGGTGGCCAAGTCAGAACAATCCCAGAATCTAAAATTTCAATGCCAAATCCTTAAGGCGATATTTATGGACAATCCCATGTGATGGCCCAAGAAGTGGACCTTGATGATATGACAATGGTGATATTAAAAAAAAAATCCCCTGGTGATGTCTTTAAGCATGATAACTAAGTATTAGGCACAACTTCTAAGAGTATGACATTTAAATAAATGACACAGAGATAATTTTCAAAGCAGCACTCTTGCCCTAAGATTCTTCCTTCTCATCTAGAGGACTAAAGAAGAGCTGTTAGACCCCCTGTGCTACCTGTAGGTCCCTGAAGTAAGTTTTTTTGAGGGAAAGGGGGGCCTAGAAGGGGAGAGTAGGGGTATCGTCCTACTACTTCAGGTTCCAGGAGTCCAAAGAACCAGAATGACTATGGGTATTGACTGTGCAGAAGCAGTCCCAGAAGTCACTCCCCCACAGGGCCCTCACCTGGAAAGATTCATACCTTACTTTAATCCCAGTTTCCTCCAGATTAATTTGCTTTCACTTGAGGCATCATTTTGACACCTTAGGTAATAGTGAGACAGAATCCATGTGTTGGGCCTCTCAGGAAGGACCCTCAAACAACTACACCACACTGAATCTTGTGCCCTAGAAAAAGCAAGTAAACAATTCCACATTTTTAAAAAAAATAAAAATAAAAAACCTAGTGTGAAAGCAACCTGACTAGTCCAAATACACTCATTTTGAAAACTGTGGGTAAGTCCTTCTGAGAGTATTATGACCACAAGCTGACACACCAAACCACAATGAATACAACTTCACACAAGCAAAACATGCTTTTCCAACCTTTTATTGTAACTACTGTTTTCCAAAGAACTCGGAGGGTCACCTAGTTAGTCTATAGCCAGTAGCCCAAATGGTATTTATTCAATTTGCTTTGAATTGAGCCTTTTATAACAAAGCTAGCAGGATCTGATTTTAGTGCGGGCTGTTTCTGAAAACTGTAGGTAAACAGCTGTTATATACACAGTAGGAAAAGCATTGTATTTTCAAAGAATAGTTGCACTGACACAGAATGTAAAGCACAGGTTTTGTCCTCCATGCTGCTTCCTGTCCATATTTGCATAAACCCTCTTTCTGTTGATTTTTCCAGAAAATGAAAAATACGGTATCACTTCCCACTCCTGCCTTGTAATTTTTCCATTTCTTAATATATGCAAACTGCACTTATTACCTTGTGCAATTGATTTTAGGTTAGCAGTTATAGCCTTGTTACATTAAAATGCCCCACCTGGGAACTTAATTGGTGAGCACTAAAGGACTG
Organism: Anolis sagrei; assembly: GCF_037176765.1. Classification (NCBI taxonomy): domain Eukaryota; kingdom Metazoa; phylum Chordata; class Lepidosauria; order Squamata; family Anolidae; genus Anolis; species Anolis sagrei. Next base: position 26,690,956 of record NC_090024.1, read on the forward strand.
TGTGTTTATAAATGTCTAAGGTCATGGGCCATAAAAGGGTGACTTTGAAAAAAAAAACACAAATAAAACATGTATGGAGATTTAAAAAAACATTCTGTGCAGGAGGCCTATATGAATTTTGCCTCTATTTGGGAAATAATGTGTTCTAATTTATGCTAATGATCTTTCCTGTTTCTCTGGAGAATTGCACTGAAGGTTCTTTACCTTAGTAAACAAAGGTTTTTGACCCATTATGGGTCATGTTAATAAGGCTAGCTAGAGCCAGCCCATGGTATTTTCCTAACTGAGGTGAAGAACATTGAGTATTAAAATCTAACCAGAGAAGCAGTTGAATCTTATTTCATAGATAGCGCCAGCACCACATTTGAGGGCAGAAGTTCTTGCAGAAGAGGCAAAGGGCAATTTATGTTTTTCATGTAAGATTATTTCTTCAAAACTTCCTCACCCATTTTTAGTGAGGAGACATGAATATGTCTCCTCACTAATGTATACACTCCATGTATGAATATGTAAGAGGAATATGTAAGAGGAAGTCATAGGGAGGAGGGAGCAAGCTTGTTTTCTGCTGCACTGAAGACTAAGACACAGAACAATGGCTTCAAACTACAAGAAAGGAGATTCCACCTGAACATGAGGAAGAACTTCCTAACTGTGAGAGCTGTTCAGCAGTGGAACTCTCTGCCCTGGAATGTGGTGGAGGCTCCTTCTTTGGAAGCTTTTAAACAGAGGCTGGATGGCCACTTGTCGGGGGTGCTTTGAATGCAATTTTCCTGCTTCTTGGCAGGGAGTTGGACTGGATGGCCCATGAGGTCTCTTCCAACTCTATGATTCCAGTGTGTCCCTCCTCATTAATAAATTTGCCATCTTGGGCCCCTTCTACACAGCTATATAAAATCCCACATCATCTTCTTTGAACTGAGTTATTGGCAGTGTGGACTCAGATAACCCAGTTAAAAGCAGATATTGTGGGATTTCCTGTCTTGATATTCTGGATGATATGGCTGTGTGGAATATACTCTGCCACAGTCTGAGGTTGCTTGCCTTGGGGTGAATCTACACTCTAGAATTCATGCAGTTTGACACCACTTTAATGGCCAGGGCTCAATGCTATGGAGTCATGGGAGCTGTAATTTGATGAGGCATCAACACTTTTTGGCAGAAAAGGTAAAATTACAGCTCTTAGGATCCCATTACATTGAGCCATGGCAGTTCAAAGTGGTATCAAATTGCATTGATTCTAAAATGTAGATTCATCTTTAATATATTAAATGTTGGAAGATTTTGGGACCTTCCATATAGCCATATAACCCAGAATATCAAGGCAGAAAATCCCATAATACTTTGAACTGGGTTATCTGAGTCCACACTGCTATATATTCCAGACAGTTCAAAGCAATTATTGTGGGATTCTCTGCCTTGATATTCTGGGTCCAAGTATGGCTGTATGGAAAGGTCCAGTATCTCTAAAGAAAGGTCATACTGGACATAAGGCTGGAACTCATTTTGTTTGTTTCAAATTCTATTTTTTTCTGACCATGAAGCCCAAGATGTCTAATGGTTGTGCTGACTAGCAGATTCTGAATTTATAGTCCAAAATGTATTGCCCTTTTCCTACTTTAACCTATAAACCTGTACTGAACATACTGGAAAACAATCCACTCTTTCACATATATTCTTTTATTTGACCTTGCATGTAGCAGGAGAAGAAAGTAACTTTGATTCAAGAGCCTTTCAATTTTCCTACCTGCATTTGTTCCACAATTCTCCAGATACCATGATATGTTATGCTTGCCTCTCAACTTGACACATTCTAATTCAAGGAAGCTGTTCATCAGAAACAACTTTCTTCTGCTCTGCTCAAGTTGCTTTAATGTGTCTGAACTGCCATCTTTAATTAGCTCATAAATTCCCCAACCACTCTTATAAGTTGTCTTAAGGTGACTAAAGATTATGATTCCTGGGAAATTCTCTTTTCCTGTTCACACATTTCCAAGTGGCAGACATGCAGAGTGATCTTTCTGTTGCTTGGCTCCTTATATATAGCATTTAGAGTTATCTTGTTATTATTATTACTACTACTATGATTTTTAAAGGTGGTTCAAACAACACAAAATCATTATCCACTGATTTGTTTATTATTTCTTAATCAAACCCAGGATTTCACAGCTTTCTTACCAATAATAATAATAATAATAATAATAATAATAACAATAACAATAATAATAATAATCTTTATTTATACCCCGCCACCATCTCCCCCAATGGGGACTCAGGGCAGCTTACGTGAAGCCAAGCCCAAACAATAAATTACAATAAAATAAAATACAAATTACAATAAAATAAACAACATAGAATTAAAGTACAAAACATATAAGTAAAATAAACAATATACACAAAACATAAAAAAACAGTAAACCAAACATAATAACAGTGAGCAGGGCGCATGTACATAAAATGATTAAAAAACTCAGGGTGAGATAAAGGAGCAGAATTATTTGTAAGGGAGAACTCATAGAGAGACAGGGAAATAGACAGACCTTCATACAAGGGGGGGGGGTGTACTCCTAGGACAAGAACGTTGAGGGGAGTAATAGCATAAGATTATGTGACTACTCTCCAAAAGCGCAACGGCAGGGCCAGGTCTTGAGATTCTTTTTAAAGGTTTCTAACGCAGGGGCTTTCCTAATCTCTCCGGCCAATGAGTTCCAGAGTTGGCCACAGAGGAGAAGGCCCTCTCCCTTGTACCCACAAGGTGAGCCTAAGAAACTGACATGGGCAAAAGGAAGGCCTTCCCCAAAGTTTGAAGAGTTTGGGCTGGTTCATGGAGAGAGATACGATCACGAAGGTAGGTGGGTCCCAAACCATTTGTACTTGTGAGTTTCCACCTTACTACTTCATTATCAAGCATTAATTCTACGTATATCTGTTTAGATCAAGTATTCAGTCAACCTAGTGGTTTGGCATAAGAAACCATTCAATTTCCTTACAAGGGATTTTCAAACTTTCAGATGCAAGGCACTTCCACACAGCCCTATATCCCAGAATATCAAGGCAGAAAATCCCACAATATCTGCTTTGAACTGGGTTATTTGAGTCCACCGTCAGATAATGTGGGATGTTGTGCCTTGATAATCTGGGATGTGTGAATATTCTGGCTGTGTGGAAGGGCCCTCCGTGACCTACACATAGAATGGTGTGATGCACAAAGTTATATTGATTTAATACCAATTTGTCTTCAACTCTAACCAAGTTTCTGCACTTTAACTGAAAGTTTGCATATTTTATTACCTAGAGGCATCCCAGAAAAATAATTACTTACAATAATTCCACTGTTGTGTAGCAATCTCAGTGTTGGATCATCATTTCAGGAGAGTCACCCTCTCGCAGGCTTAGAGGAGAACAATGGCAACCCTCTCCTGAATAAATCTTGCTAAGAAAGGGATTGGCATAAATCAGATTGGACCAGAACATACATTTGACCAGAACATACATAACAACATGTTACATTAGTACTTGTTGAAATATTTGTAGGATTTAGGGAATTTCCAAAATAATTGTTTGTTTGTTTTTTAGAATACGCACCCCCCCCCCCCCACACACACACACAGGTTAAAGGTTTACCAGGGAGAAAATGAGAGGGTACTTATAAAGTCTGCAACCCACAGGCACAGAAATATTTGTCCACTTTCAGGGGCATTCAAGAAAGCCAGATCCCTCAATCAGCAAGACCTGAGCAGGGCTGTTGAGGATAGTGTGACTTGGAGGTCTCTCATTCATAGCATTGCCATAAATCAAAGTCAGCTTGAAGGCAGTTAACAACAGCAGCATTTGGCAAAAACCACTCTGAGTATTCCTTGCTTTAAACAGTTTAATACAGTTCATGGGATTGCCATAAGTAAAGAGGTTACCACATATACACAAGATGTATATCCAGAAGAGATGTGTACCATTCTCTTAAAGGATAGGTTTAACTTTAAAATAGAAAATTGATAAAACAAGGACAACAAAAGAAAAGGTCTGGAGATAAACTTTGTTGTGAAGGTCTTAGAGATAAAAGGAAATGCCAGATTTTGAGCCCTATGATCTGGAAATAAGATGGACAGGCACCTCAAAGAGGCATTACATTCCCTCTCTTTTTCTTTGCACAATTGTTTATATTTGTTTGGGGTTTTTTAAAAAATAACCAAAGTCGCTCCTAGAGTGTTCCATGTGGATATTTCAACTTAATTGCTCTTGAAGAAGGGTCTAAATTAGCAACTTACAATTAAGAATTCCAAGCATCAACAAAAAAACCAAATGTTTAGACACTTAAGGTGAAAGACTATTGCTGTAAAGGATGAGCTATTTTTCTTTTCATGCTGCTCAAGTATATCAAGGAGTCTCAAGGTGAACTGCAATGTCTCTTTGGACAATTGGCTGGCAGAATGTTTGTACTATTTTTCACTGGAGCCTGTTAATTGGCCTTTTTAAATATATATTTTTATTTTTAATTAAACCATACAATAGAAAATATCTATCTTTCTCACCACTATCTCTTTTTTTTTGTATGTTAACACATGTTGTGAACCGGTCCGAATCCCTCTTTGAAGGTGAGAGGGTCGGTATATAAAACCTAGAAATAAATAAAATAAATAAATAAATATCTTGAAAAATAAATCTAAAGCAGACATGAGCAAGCTAAGGGAGGGGGGCCAGATGCAGCCCCCTGGGTGCTTACCTCAGACCCTCTTCATTTTCCCTGTCCTCTTGACATAAGGACACGATGACCCACCATGTCCTTATGCCAAAAAGATGGGAGAGGAAGGCATGTAGTAGCTGAGAGCCCTCTGAAGCGCTCTTAGTCACCATGTGTCTCACCCTCCTCTCGGCATAAGGATACTGTGGGTGACCCCATCCTTATGCCTGGAGAATGGCTCAAGGAAGGCACACAGTGCTGAGAGCCCTTCAGAGCATATTCAGCCACCATCTGTCACACCCTCCTCCCAGCATAATGCCTAGAGGACAGCCCAAAGATCGAGGGGGGGGGGGGGTAGAATGGGAAAGAGGATTGAGACAATCGCCACAATTATGCTGGGAGGACAACCTGAAGATGACCTGACTTGCTCCCTCCTCAACCCATCCCTCCCCACCCACCCTCCCTCCTAGCCTAGCCCTCCCAGCCGGGACTACAGTGCAGCCCTAAGGCAAAAAGGTTTGCCCATACCTGATCTAAAGGCACATATAGACCATACAGACCACAAGAGTTTGCAATTGTATGCAGTTTAGATCAAGCCAGGAAAATGAAAAGAAAAAGATCAATGAATTTAAACTGGTTAGCTAAAAATCAAATTCAATTGGATTTTCATTACTAAATGACAAAGTATTTATGTTAAATGATGTTTATAGCCTACCAAAATGAAGATAAGAAATCCTATCAATGTTTTTACTCCACTTTCATTCACTCCTTATTTTCTTTCATCTTTATTTCACTTGAAGTGTTCCTTTTTATTATATGCATCCATCATAAGAAATAGGATGAGATGGAGAGTCAGTTACAAAATCTTGCAGTGCCAAATGTCCTTACCATAACCCATCCTACTGGAACGACATTTGTATAAATACCTTGACTCTTGTAACCTTAACAGACTAAATAAAAAAAGCTTTTCAAAAATTTATGTACGCTGGGCTTTGATTAAAGAATCAGCTGTAAAATGTAAAAGTTAAAAGTTAACTTGAAATTAATAACAAGTTTATTAAATTGCACCTTTTCATTAGAAAGTTTTTGAACTAATTGACAATTTAGTGGAGTTTAATTAGTTGCCTCTTAGCACTGCACATACACCTGAAGGCACAAGTAAAGGTAGTTTCCAGAGCTTTCGGACTAATAGGAAGAATCAAAGCTTGGATGTTACCACTGAACAAACAATGCACAAAGTATGCCTTGGATAAATGTATTAAAATATTGGGTCCTGTCAATTATAGCATTATTAATCCATTTTAACAGGCATGGAGAATCCTATGGATCCCGGTGTTTGTTGTGTGTTGAGGGTTACTAGGTGACCCTCTTTGAGAATTAGTGTGTCATCATCTAGAGCTGAAAGAGTAGGCAAAAAGTATGTATCCTAGTCCCCTCCCCTAAACTACAAGTTCCAGAATTCTGAAGGAGACAGCCACAGGATTTCAGATGGGATGCATACTCCTTGCCTACTCTTTCAGCTCTGATGTGATACATGTTTTATCCATTGTTATGTTTATGCTGGCATCGAATTGTGCCTTTTGTAAGCCGCCCTGAGGAGAAGGGCGGGGTAGAAATGCGAGAAATAAATAATAAATAATACCTTCCTAAACTGGTCCATTGTGTCAATGTGATGTAGTGATTTGAGTTGGACTGGGCGGAGGAGATCTACCATGTGGTGATGTGGCATACTATATGCTAGATTGGCTCAAAGATTTTCACAGCCACTTCAGAGATGAGAAGGAGTCCTACGTTCCAGTGCTGGCTAACCTAGGGCAGTTCCAGGCAGTGTAAAAGTCAGCTCCAACCCGGGTTTTAAAAACCCGGTTTGGGGCAGACTGTAATCCACACACTAGCCACAAAAGCCCACACTTTTGTGGATGGGTGTCCAGATGTGCTCCCAGAATCTTCCAGGAGAACACCCAGACACTCAGACCCTGCTTCCCAAAACCCCCGAGAAACCACTTTAAAAAGACAATAACTTATGGGGCTGGCATTTCCCCGCTGCCAGCCCTCTCCTGGCACTTAGGAATGATGCATCAGGAGAAGGGGGGCCAGAAGCAATTTTCCTCCTCCTCCCCCTTCTCCTAACACGTCATTCCTAAGTGCCAGGATAGGGCCAGCAGCAGAGGAATGCTGACCCCATAAGTTATTTTCCTTTTTAAAGAGTTTTTGGAGGGGTTTGGGGAAGGAGTTCATGCCCTTGTGGTTTTCCGGGTTGATTTAGCCCAGAGAGATGCAAGACTGCTGTCTGGACTGCACTCTCAGAAGTCTGGAACTTCCGAGGGATCAAGCCAGACAGCAGAAATAGTGGGTTCAACTAGGCCTAAGAAAAGAGCAATGACAAACATATTATTAATGCATCATGATAAGGTATCCCTCTGATAGAAATGCTATAATTTGGATGTGATTTAAAGTGTAGGTCTGTCTCTTGTTTGTAACTATTCACTTCCCATATTGTTTCAAAATTTAAAAAATAGAACGATCCATTAATTTAATTAAGGAGTGCAGGTAAGTTATATCAGGTAACACGTCAAAACTTTTGTTCAAGAATGCAATTCTGTGTAAAATAACAAACAGAAGGACAAATAGGATCCACACCAGAAGAAAGGTGGAATTGAAATACATTTAAGATAATAAAGGAGCACTTTGTCATACTCAGTATGTCTCCTGGATCATTGAGGGATATGTTCACAGATTCTGTGTGGACACATGAAACCATGGATAATAGGAAACCTTATTGACCTATGAATAACATGGAGTCACTCTGGAGTACCGATGTGGGTACATGAAACTGCTTATCCCAGTCCCATAGATACAGGTGTTGTATTTTATGCGCATATATTTTGACTGAACAGAACAAAAAAGACTGACATTCAGAAAGACTGAAAAACAAACATAAGGTTAGTCATCCATATCTGTATCAATATATGTTTTTCAAATATAACTGTGGGAAAGTTCTTCTGTTCAGGTAATGCAAATGTATGTAATTTCTATAATCTGCAAATAAAAGGTACAGTTTTGCTGGCATAGGCTTTAGCACATATTTAACTCCCTAGATCGCTAATATAGATAATCAAATATTGACATTAAATAAATGAAAGATGGGAAGATCTACTGCATTCTCTATTCTAATCTTCTATACCATTCATGCATTGATTAGATAGTGTACTATTATACATTTCTGCAGAATGTTGAAACAGGAGACTTTACAAAGAGCATTTTTGGAGGTTACATTTCCTTTCTAGTTATACTGAGTTAACCTGGGTCATAATTCTATGACCTCTTACTGTATTTGGAGCACTGAATTAGAATTCCTGGGATGGAATTGGCATCTACCAGCTAATCTTCAGCAAAGCACCCTTCATCACGAACAATTTCATCAATGCATTGTAATTCATTCCAAGCATCACTAGACTTTCCTGACTTAAACACTGTGGTGCTTTGACAAATTCTTCATCTTCTCTCTTTTGTGGGTTGTTGTAGGTTTTTCCTTTCTTCTCTCTTTCTCTGAAGAATCTTCATGCAGTTCAGCACACTGCAATACCATACCAGCATTCACAATTATGTGGAGGACCTTCAGCCACCACAGATACAGGAGCCTCTCCTTTTCATGAAGTCATCTGTCATTGGATGGGACTAGAATCAAAGAAGTGACAACAGAGACTCTAAGCTAGACAACCAATTTACTATCTTTTTGTGTCGAGCTTGCCTGCACAAGCTGTGACCCAACAGAATGACCACAACCCAAAAGCAAGTCCTTCATTCAATGAGTAGGCCCACCAAATCAAAGTAATTTGTGGAGATGTGGATTGACCAAATTACAATTGATTGAATCTATTCTTCTTGGCACCAATTAAATTTCAGACCATGTGGATTTCTGTTTCACCGAATGGGCATTTATATGACTACTATTTGAAATGCTTTAGACCAGACATGAGTAAACTTTGTCCCTCCAAGGTTTCCAACTTCAGCTCCCACAATTCCTAACAGCCAGTAAGCTGGCTGGGATTTCTGAGAGTTGAAGTCCAAAATACCTGGAAGGCCAAAGTTTGCCCATGCCTGTTTTAGATTGTTTCAGTGTGCTACATCTATGCAATATTTTATTGTTTTCAATGGCCTATTTTATATACCACCTTAATGCCTGTTCATTGAAATATGAAATAACAATAGTATAAATAAACAAAACAAACATCCACTGGTCTGTTATAAGTGAAAATCCCCTGCTTTCCCAGTACCTGGCAGAAAAGCAAGCAGATTCTGCTAGACTATGATATTTGTTTGAATTCAGAGCTTGGAATAAATTTACTAGTAACCTAATTGCTTTCAGTTAGTTCACTAGACTTTTCTAGATATTTTCCCCAACATATGTTTCAAATGTCTTTTTAGACGGGCTAATGTTTCTGCTTTCTTTAGAAAGACAGAGGTTGGGGAGACAGAACGAAGGGAAGAAGTGCCTGTAGCCCCTCTCAGAGCAGAATAATGGAAACTCCTTCCCACCTGCTACTAAGGAGGCTGTCGAGGTCCTGAACCGGTGCCTGGCCGCTGTAACGGTCTGGATGAGGGCGAACAAACTGAAACTAAATCCAGACAAGACAGAGGTACTCCTGGTCAGTCGCAAGGCCGAACGGGATATAGGGTTACAGCCTGTGCTGGACGGGGTCGCACTCCCCTTGAAGGCGCAGGTTCGCAGCTTGGGTGTGACCCTGGACTCATCGTTGAGCCTGGACCCCCAGGTTTCAGCGGTGACCAGGGGAGCATTTGCACAGCTCAGGCTCGTGCGCCAGCTGCGCCCGTATCTCGGGAAGTCTGACTTGGCCACGGTGGTACACGCTCTTGTCACATCCCGCCTGGATTACTGCAACGCTCTCTACGTGGGGCTGCCCTTGAAGACGGCCCGGAAGCTTCAGCTGGTTCAGCGCGCGGCAGCCATGTTACTAACTGGAGCGGGTGGCAGGGAGCACACAACGCCCTTGTTGTCCCAGCTCCACTGGCTGCCGATTTGCTACCGGACCCAATTCAAGGTGCTGGTTTTGGCCTACAAAGCCCTAAACGGTTCCGGCCCAAAATACCTTTCCGACCGCATCTTGGCCTACGAGCCCACGAGGACCTTGAGATCGTCTGGGGAGGCCCTTCTCTCGATCCCGCCTGCGTCACAGGCACGGCTGGCGGGGATGAGGGAGAGGGCCTTCTCGGTGGTGGCCCCCCAGCTGTGGAACACTCTCCCTGCCCACATCAGACAGGCGCCCTCCCTTATGTCCTTTCGGAGAAGCCTTAAGACATGGCTGTTCGAGAGGGCATTTAATTAAGTGCTAAACAACAAAACAATACGGTAATGAGAACTGGAATGGAACAAGGAATATGAGATTGGCTATGATTCCACTAAGAGACGAAGCGGATTTTTAGTGTAGTCTGTAATTTGTTGTATTGTTTATATGTTGTTGAAATGGCTTTTGTAATTGTCTTTTATGTGTACTGTACACCGCCATGAGTCGCCCTTATGGGCTGAGAATGGTGGTTAATAAGTGCATCAAATAAATAAATAAATAATAAAATAAATAGGAGGTGATGAATTATGGAATAGAAAAGGAAGTTGTGGGATAGTTTGTGAGGGGAAGAGAGTTATTAACTTCAAGCGACAATGGCTGTATGCCAGTTTACATTCCTTGTATGATAAAATTTAAGCTGTCCAAATAGGCAACTGACTCTTATTTCAACACTGCTGAGTGTTAGATGCACAGAGACAGGCAATGTGGCACACAGATCCGTCCTTCAACATCTTGCTGCTTCTGCATCTGCTGTAAAAGGGAGAGAACTTGCCTAATAATACATCTGTTTTTGAAGAATGGTGGGATTTATTGTCAAAGGCTTTCATGGCCAGAATCATTGGGATGTTGTGAGTTTTCCGGGCTGTATGGCCATGTTCCAGAAGCATTCTCTCCTGATGTTTCACTTTCATCTATGACAGACATCCTCAGAGGTTGTGAAGTCTATTGGAAACTAGGAAAATGGGGTTTATATATCTGTGGAATGCCCAGGGTGGGAGAAAGAACTCTTGTCTGCTGGAGGTAGATATGTATGTTTCAATGGTGGGATTGTTAAGAGACACTGGTAGAACTTTGATTTCATTCCAATATGCACATTTTTAGAAAGACGGGGAGTTCCTTGCATATTTGTATTGCAATCCATTTACCTGGTATTAAGCATAGATAACTCAGTGAGAAATATTTCTGAGTACTCACAAATAGGATTTCCCTATATCTGTACTCTTTAAAAAGATTTTCCCAAACATCATCTCAGCAGAGAGAGAAATATTTCTTCTAACTTTTCCTATAACTTGTTAGGAAGATAAGCAAGTTCTAAAACTGTTTAATGAATATAAAATATGTACAATTGAAAAGGGTCAAAGATTGGGACATCATTGGGCTTGACAGAAGGCAGGTATTCTTCCCTTTAATGCAATTTTCTAAAACAAGGATCACATCAGATGACATGGTCTTATGGTTTTTCAGGTTGCGAATAGATGATTTAATTATTTATAGGAATATCGATCATACAAGTGTTCTTCTCTACTAGAAGTATTCCCTGAACCAATATAACAAAAGGGATTGGTTTATGAAGGCTTTAAATATTGACCACTTAAAATATGCATGATACAACATTATATTTACTTTGCCTCTGCAATAAAGATAACATTGGAAGTGTATGCTGTTATTCAGAGGCTGGAATGATAATATGTCATGTGGAAATATAGAATCAAAACATGGGAATTGTACTATAGGATGTCAAGTCCAACTCTTTGCCAAGTGAAAGATCTTCATCAGCATTCCCAGCAAAAAGTTGTTCAGACTTTTAAAAAAAAAACATTTGGAGAAGGAGACCTTTCAGGTTGCAAAGGTCGACAACAGGCTACACACAATTGGTTGGAAACCCACTCCAACCCGGGCTGGCTTCGAACTCATGACCTTTTGGTCAGAGTGATCTTAATGCAGCTGACACTCAGCCAACTGTGCCACAATCCCTAGACTTGCTACAAGTATGACATGGGAGAATTTTATGTGTACTTTTCATTTTATCTTTGGAGTAATGAGAGTGAAAAATAAATGACATAAAGGTAATAAATATAGATGTTGGTGAGGTCTAGGTTGAAAGGAAGAGGAATATAGAGGCTGGTGACCTCTTTGAAAGAAATAGTCTTCCATTCCTTCTGGGGATGTTTTAAACTTTTCTGCGGACAACACTGAAAAATTCCTCTCTGAGGGACAAAGATTTAAGATGCCCAGGTATAAGGAATAAATTTTTAACAGGGCAGAGTGTGTGTGAGTGTGTGTGTGTGTGTATTTGATTGTGACCATTGCAGCTAAATTTTGTACTGCCTTTTCCATCAATAACATAGCTGTCTTCCCCATGTTTGCACTCCTTGAAGTTTTTAACATCTGGTTTGGTTTTGCCAAGCACAGTACAGAAGCACAAAAAAGGTTTCTAATTAAATGGTGTATACTCTAATTGTTATGGCTTAATGAACTGCAGTCTCTAGGGTGGGAAAAAATGCAATTAACCACAAACATGGAGGGTACCTTTCAGCAAATCAACTTCTCATTCAATGTGTGATAAACCCATATTCTGAACATGTAGAAAAGAAATATAAAGGGGGAAAGTGTGTAACCATAGAAACTACCTTCTATCAATTGTAAAATATCTTCAGAATTATGATTCAAATAAAGGCAAAAAAGACACTCTAAAGTACCACCCATTAACAGTGTGGATGTTAGTAAAGAGGGGGATGGAAAGGAAAATATTAATGGAATGTATTACTATGAACAGAGTTTTTATTTGTTGGTTGGTTTTTGGGAAAGTGATCACAAATTACAGAACAGCTACTGTTCTGCTACTGTTTAAATCGTCTACGTGTGGGTTTCCAATCTCATCTTTTAACAGCTTGAGTTACATGTTGATTCTCTAAAGCTATTCATGTTTGTTGCTCTTCTGTGCCATCAACAATGCTTATGGTGATCTTATGAATGAAAGATTTTCAAGAGCCTTCATCATCCAAAGCACTGCTGATGACTTGCATTCAAGGCTTTGTTTCTTTGGTCAACCCATCTGTGACACCATCCTCCCCTTTTCATGCTGCTCTCATATTTATCAAGCATTATCATCTTTACCAGAGTGATCCCTTCTACACTGGCATATAATCCAGACTAAAATCATATAATCCACATTATTTTATTTGAACTGGATTATATGAGTCTACACTTCCATATAACCCAATGCAAAGCAGATAATCTGGATTATATATCACAGCATAGAAAGGGCCTAAGTATCAATGTATCCAAGATAAGGCAGCCTCAGTTTAGTCATCTTGACTTCTAGTTGGTTTTCAGACTTGACTTGCTCTCAGGCCAATTTATTTGTCTTTTTTATTTATTTATTTATTTATTACTGGTGCTTTTACCCCGCCCTTCTCAACCCCCGAGGGGGGACTCAGGGCGGCTTACAAAAAAGGCAGAATTCGATGCCTATACATAATAATACAGAGTATACAAAAATATAAAAGAACGATATACAAATGCAATTAAAACGATTATCATAATAAAACATCCGCACTGGTACCTAAGACCTTGTATAAACATCATATAAACATCATATAAACATCATATAAACATCATTCTTATAATCTGCGTTTCGATTCCAGAGTTCCATATAACCAATCCGTTAGTCATTTCCTAGCCATCAGTGGAGTTCTTCTTTATTTACCCGCTTGTCCAAATGCCTGGTCCCAGATCCATGTTTTTAGTTTTTTCCTGAAGGAAAGGAGCGTAGTTGCAGATCTGATTTCCCCGGGGAGAGAATTCCATAGGCGGGGGGCCACCGCTGAGAAGGCCCTGCTCCTCGTCCCCGCCAATCTCACCTGTGATAGAGGCGGGGTCGAGAGCAGGGCCTCCCCAGAAGATCTTAGGCTCCGGGGTGGGACGTAGAGGGAAATCCGTTCGGACAGATACACTGGCAGCCCATGGTACTTGCAGAACTTTCCTTAGGCTCTAAAGGCTAGATAGATCTAGAATAAAGACATGCGCTGCTCCACGTGTATTAAGAAAATTGGAACTGTCAAAAAGGGGCTGAATGTGCCCCATTGGTCATATGTTGCTGATCTACATTTTCTTTGAATTATCTGGAAATATACCAAATACATCCATTCAGCTACTTTTCTTAATACACATTGGCAGACATTCATTGGGGATATATGTCTTCATAAATGGACTTACATTGGCAGGAATTAAAGTGGGAAATTCCATAATGTTTGTATCCAATAAAAGTTGCTATTACATTCTTACAAGGGGGAATTGGCAAATTGACTGATGCCAATCAGAACACCAGCTAGTAAGTGTCAATGTGCATTAGTAGAGTTCAATGTGTATTAGGGGGACTCTTGCCAGGGTAATAATAATAATAATAAATACTTTATTTATAGACCACCCTCTCTCCCTGAGGGTGGTCTATAAAAAAGTACTGCTATGAATTTTCACAATTCACTAAAAGGTTTCCTTAGCATCCTTGCTATGTATCTTGCTAAGTGTATGTAAAGTTGTGTACCATAGGCCATGACAGAGTATTGTGGCCATCACCTATTACAGGTGAGTATACGATAAAGCCTAACAACTTTTTAGAATGCTGTGCCAGTGGAAGTTTCTGCTGTCATAATGAAAATATGGTATGATTATGCCACAGTGATCTGGTCCAATACAGTGACACTATTACCCTGCTCAACGAATGTCTTTCTTATTGGAGCTATTTCATAATACAGTAGAGTCTCGCTTATCCAACATAAATGGGCTGGCAGAACATTGGATAAGCGAAAATATTGGATAATAAGGAGGGATTAAGGAAAAGCCTATTAAATGTCAAATTACATTATCATTTGACAAATTAAGCACCAAAACATCATGTTTTACAACAAATCGACAGAAAAAGCAGTTCAATACATGTGTTATGTAGTAATTACTACTATGAATTTAGCACCAAAATATCACAATGTATTGAAACAGCTGTGGATCCGGGCAGGAGGCAGAATGCATTGGATAATACAGAACGTTGGATGAGCAAAGGTTGGCTAAGCGAGACTCTGCTGTAGTTGTGTCATTGTAAACACTGTGCTCTCCACCAGACATATGAATGTATTTATTAATTCATTTACTATATTTATATCCCGCCTTTCTCAACCTCGAAGGGGACTCAAGGTGGCTTACAGATAGGCAACAATTCAATGCCTTAAAAACAATGTACAATTAAAATAACATTTAGATTAAAATTAATATTAAAACTGAAATACATTAAAACATTCAAAAACATTAAAATCAATATTAAAACTAAAACCTAGCAAATAGAAATAAATGGATTCCGTCCTCACTTTGCCTTTCCTACTAAACCTGCAACTATTCTTTCCTTTTCTCCTTAATATACCTTGTCTTCATCATTACATTGTAAGTTTATGGGAAAGGCCTCAATTATTTCTAATATATCTCCAGCCCCTAGTAATTTTCAAAATACTAATTATAATGATAATCATGATGATGATGACACAGCTTCTACATTTTAATATAATAAAACTCTCATACTATTTGGGGGGAAAGGAAATGTTATTTTCTCTTATAAGTATTAAGTTCATTAAAAGATGCACACAGCAAACCTACCACGCAAGTGAAATGCTTCTGGAATTTCAGGACATATACAACTTATTCTTTTTTTCTCCTTGTTTCCCCTCCCTCTGCCTCACTGATTCCAGTGGCGAGAAATAACTATGTTAACCAAGGCAGCTTTTCATAAAAGATTGATTCAGCACCCTTGGAGAGTGAGAAGTCTAGGAAACAAAATCTCTTTGAATTCTTTCAATCCAAAGCCACATCTTAGAGTCAACTGTAACACATCCTGTTTTGAGTCCTACCACTAAAGATACCATGTTTCCCCGAAAAGAAGACATTGTCTTATATTTATTTTCCCACAAGAAGACACATAATGGCTTATTTTCAGGGGATGTCTTACTTTTATTAAGTATCGTACAACAATCTGCATTTTTGGGATGATCTCTCTGGGCTCAGTAGCAGATTGCTTGCTGAAGCCTTTCCCCTCTCCACTGGTGTTTGTGTGTGGTGAGAGAGACCCACAGACTGTTGCTGGTCAGTGCTGGGGAGCAGCAGCTTTACTGGTGTTTGTGGGGGGTGAGAGAGACCCACAGACTGTTGCTGATTGGTGCTGGAGAAGAGAGACCCACAGTGCTGAGTAAAACTGCAACCACAGCTTTACTTCTTCCCCCTGAGGACACGCAATAGCTAAAGCAGAGTGTCCTGCTCCTCACTTCACTGAGGAGACTTTTACTTTCATTTTCTCTGTCTTCCTCTATGCCTCAGCTTGCAGCATGCCCAGAATGACCAGGACCTGACAGGGGGAGCTGACCTTGTATGCTGCACAGCCACTATATCTTATTTTCAGGGTATGGCTTATATTGCGCAAATGCTTAGAAACCCTGCTACGACTTATTTTATGGGTATGTTTTATTTTAGGGAAAACAGAGTATTATCACTGGTGTGTGTGGGAAGGTGGAATTGGGAAAGGGGTGCTGATTAGGGTATAAATTCTGTTTTACAGCATTCTGGACCGTGATCAATGGAACAGAATTTTAAATACTTTCCACGAAGCAGAACTTACATTGTTCTCCATGGAAGCTTGGCCACAGGACTGCAGTTTAGAGTTTTTACTGAACATCAAATCATAATTGACATAATGGTACCATGATTGAGAGATCTCCAAGAGCTCCAGCCATGTTTTGTTCTGATCAAGTCTTATGACTTTAGGTGCAGTTGTGTGTGTTGGATTAAGGGTGATTGTTTGTGTAAGTGGGTGGAGGTGTGCTTGTGTTTTATCCTTTTGTTGTATGTAGCCTCAAATCCTCTGCCATTTTGCAGCAGAAATACTTATCTTCTTAAGATGTGCACCAAATACAAATACATTGGAGAAATATACATCAGTAAAAATGTATAGAAGTAGGGAAAGAATCCACACAGATATATTTTAATCAATGAGAGAAATTCATTAGGACAGGGGTCCTCAAACTTTTTAAACAGAGGGCCAGGTCACAGTCCCTCAAACTGTTGGAGGGCTACATTATAATTTCAAAAGAACATGAATGAATTCCTATGCACACTGCATGTATCTTACTTGTAGTGCAAAAAAACCCACTTAAAAACAATACAATACTTTAATGAAGAACAATTTTAACAAATATAAACTTATTAGTATTTCAATGGGAAGTGTGAGCCTGATTTTGGCTGATGAGATAGGATTGTTGTTGTTGTTGTGTGCTTTCAAGTAGTTTCAGACTTAGGTTGACCCTAAGTGAGGGCCAGGTAAATGACCTTGGAGGGCCATATCCGGCCCTCTGGCCTTCGTTTGAGAACCCCTGCATTAGTATGTGTAACCTAGAAACAATATATTCCAAAATATGAATGAATTTCTAGGCAGAAAAAAACCCTTAGTAATCCAATAAGAGACTGGAACAGGTCAAAAAGATTTTGATTTTCTTTTTTTTTAGGATTTTGAAAAATGCAATGAAAATGAAACTGACAAATTTAGCACCCCCACATCCAATCTATTCAAAGTGAATGACTGTGACCAGAGATCATTCATGCCTTAACAAATGCTATTATTTAACAAAATTAAATGCTCACTGAAGCATTTGAAGATGACGGTGACAATAAACAGGATTTTGCTTTCTTAGCTACACAATATCCAAGCATGATTTGCTTGAAAGCACCTCTCCCTGATCACATAGGACAAATGGATGGATCACTGTTAACATGAATAAGACCAATAAGTACTTTGCTCAGGACCAGAGAGAAAGAAAACATTTCTCCCCCCACCCCCCACCCTTGCTCTGTATTTCAAAGCATTTAAAGTCTGTTGGGCTCAACAAGCCCCCATAGAAGTCTCTGTTTCAGCATTAATGGAGCTAATCTGCCTCATTCATATTTAATATGAGAGGGCTCACCCAAGTATTAACATGACTGAAATCCTCACTAATGCTTTCTGACTGTAAGTACCATCTAATACCTTGGTGGAATGGCCCTAAACTGCTACATGTAATGGTTGGGGAAAAGAAATAAAAATGCTTCCCAGGAATCAGTTCTGGAGTGCTCTCTTGCAATGGGAGAATTGGAAACTTATTTTCCATAGTGAGTTCAGTGATTAGCGGACGGGACAAATTCAAAATCCACAGTAGGTCTGGTTGCAAAAACCCTTCTGAGAATGCATTCACTGGAATATTGCTAAGTACATAGACCAGAACTTTACTAATGTCTCATTTTTTTCCTGTGAAATACTGGAGGGCATAAGTACTGCATATACTTATGTATAAGTGTAAAAGTTTCAGTCTGGGATAACATTTCCTAACTTCGAAACATACCAAATTGTACATAGAAGTGCAGACTTTATAGTAAAACATGTATGATAGTTTTAAAGGAACAAAAGAATACACACTGGGGAAAAACACATTCAAATGGAACAAATGCTTATGGATTTAAATAATACAAATAACCACAGACTGATACAGAATTTTAACTGAATGGATTTATGAACGAATATATAAGAAACTGGCATGGACCAAAATAGGCTAATCATTTCCATCCTTATGCACTTGGTAAAGCAGTGCAATTTGAGAGAAGTAACTGATTTATGGCAGAAATCATTTACATTGCTAATGATGCTAAATTTTGTTTCACTTTGAAAAGCACATGTAGCTGTGGCTTTAAACCTCTGCTCAAGGTGAAAAAAATGAAAAACTGAGAACAGAAAAGGATTAGCAGATGCTGAGTGAGAGAAGGAAAGATGCCTTCTCCATAGACTTGGAAAATGCTGGTAACAAGTGAGTTTCTCTTTGTTTTATATAAATGAACATGCATTATTCATCAGGGAAGCCTATTCTTCCTGGGCTCATGTGTAGTTAATGAGCTGGTAGAATCACCATTCAATTCAGCAGCAATGCTACAAGATTATGACAAAGCGGTTCAGACAGGTGATTTGTGAACAGAAAACAGACCGATCCTAGCAATGTTTTCTTAGGATTGCAACCCACCCCTAAGCAACAAAGTTAATCACACAACAGATTTAGTATGGCATTCCTTATCCAAAATATTAAGGAAAGTGTTTCTGATTTCAGATTTTTCCAGCTTTTGGAATAGAGTAGAGTCTTGCTTATCCAACATAAAAGGGCCAGCAGAACGCTGCATAAGCAAAAACGTTGGATAATAAGGAGGGATTAAGGATAAGCCTATTAAACATCAAATTACATTATGATTTCACAAATTAAGCACCAAAACATCATGTTTTACAACAAATTGACGGAAGAAGCAGTTCAATACACAGTAACGTAATTACTGTATTTACTAATTTAGCACCAAAACAGACAAAGGTTCTTTCTTTCTCCCACCCTGGACATTATTCTGGGCAGGAGGCAGACTGTGTTGGATAATGCAGAATGTTGGATGAGAGAAAGTTGGATACGCGAGACTCTACTGTACCTGTATTTTTATATAAAGTCTTGCACATAGGACATAGGTCTAAAAATGAAATTCATTTCCATCTTATATATACTTATTTTATTTATTTATTTATTTACTTTACTTATATACCGCTGTTCTCAGCCCGAAGGCGACTCACAGTGGTTCACAACAAATAAGAACAGTAAAAATTCAATGCTACAGTGTAAAAACAGTTAACAACCTAACATATTACATAATTAATAAACAATTACTACAATAAACATTCACTATTCACTATCGTCTCATCATCAAAAACATGATCCAGATTCGTCATCCATTATTCCGTTCCAATGTTCATTAACCAATCATTGCACTAATTATTCGAACGCATGCTCAAACAGCCAGGTCTTCACTTTCCTGCGGAATACCATTAGAGATCATTCGAAAATACATCACACAGTCCTAAACGCTTGGGAAGTGTTCAACTTGTGATATGAAATCCAGCATATATATCTTATTTGTTGTGTCATACTGTGTTTATGTCTCAGAATAATAATAATAATAATAATAATAATAATAATAATAATAATAGCAACAACAACAACTTTATTTTTGTATCCTGCCACCATCTCCCTGAAGGGACTTGGGGCAGCTTACATGGTGACAAGTCCGGTCAAACATATATTAAAACATAAAACATCACACAATAAAAATGTATAAAAACAGCATCATAAACAACATAAAATATCATCAACAATAGCCTGACATAGTAATCAATATCCAGTTCCTAAATAATATTTACAATTATATATGTATATCCTTTCCCATTATAAGAATTGCCCTTCATATAGCTATATGGAAGGCATTTAAACCATATTTTCTTCCATTCTCCTATGGATAGACATATTTATTCAATTTGGCCGGTTCTAATGACAGAACCTTTTTTTTAATGATAAATGTTGGCTCATAATTCATTCAACAGAAAAGATTTTCTTCTTTTCTTAAGGTATTTTGAAATGTTTTTCACCTTTTGTTTTTTTTAAAAGATTAATTTTTTAAGCTTACTAATAGTTTTTATGAACTCTACATGGGGCTGCCCTTGAAGACTGTTCAGAAGCTTCAAGTAGCCCAATGGGTGGCAGCCAGGTTGCTTACCAGAACGACGTCCAGGGACCATACAACCTCCTGCTACGTCAGCTCCACTGGCTCCCAGTCTGCTACCAAGCATAATTCAAAGTGCTGGCTATGGCCTATAACAGCCCCGGTCCAACTTACCTGTCCGAATGTATCTCTCCCTATGAACCTTAGAAGGTTAAAATCTGTGGTCCCACTCCCATCACAAGAGCGACTGGTGGGGACGAGAGACAGGGCTTTCCCTGTGGTGGCCCTTTAGTTGTGGATATCGGATTGCCTCCCACTCCTTGTGTTCAGGAAAAAAGTGAAGACCTGGCTTTGCAATCAGATGTTTGGGTAGTGCAATAAAGAATCAGCACAATGTAGCATACAAATGACATCCTTAGGACTGGATATTATGTTTTAATATTTTATTATATTTATATGTTTTAATTGTTTATTGCATTGATGTATTGTTTTTTATGTTATTGAATATGCAGCACTTAATATTACCATATATGCCACCCTGAGTCCCCTGCAAGGGCAAGAAGAGTGGGGTAGAAATAAAGTAAATAAAATAAAATAATAATAGTTTTTAGCTGTATCTTCTTTTAAATTGGGTCACGGCTCAAGAAAGATGGGACAGATAATAAATATAAAGAAATAAACACTATTAGATATATACACTGAGTGTCAGCAAAGCTTAACAGTTGTTAATGCTCTTTTTCCTGATGTGGGGTTATTGCTGGTTTACTCTGTCTTATGAGTCTCCAAAATCACTTCTTTGCCCAGTATGAGAATAGTTATTCACTGCAAACACTAAGATCAAAGATTCAAATCAAATAAACTATATTGTGGTGGAAACTGAAGACTTTGAAAAAGAAATGCAATGCAGAATAACCACAACCCTTTAAAAATATGTTTGCTTCATAAAGACAAAGATTACCTCTAGTACATCGCCTCTGGTAACATTCTCAAACGTTGCTATAGCAACTCATGCAGTGCAAATTAGCATGAAGCATTATCACAAGATTTTTAGATTGCTGATTTTAAAAGACAAAAACTAAGAATACTAATTGATGTGAAAAAATACCTGCCTAGTTGATGACCCCAAAGGGTCAATTAATCATCAGTTGTGCTCCATCGGTGACTAGATGCATAACATTTTTCCTACTGTGCTGATAGGATCAATAATTGAAGGTCAGTATTGTTGAAACTCATAATCTTATTTTTAAACGTTTCCTGGAATCTAAGGAAATGCCCTTGAAGATTATACCCTTTTTTTAAAAAACCTCTTATTTCTCATATTTTCAAATAAGTATTATGAACCACATGCAAACCATTTTCCTTTGAGTGTAGCTTTCATCAGAGAGGGGAGTTCAGAGTTAGCCATTATCCTTGTAGATATCAGAAACAAATGTAATGCCATCATTTCTCAGTCTCACTAACTGCCATGCCTCTGAAGATCAAGAAAAATGGCTTTTAAAGATTTAAAATACTGTATGTGAGAAGCTTAAATCTATATTTAATGTCAAAGGACAAAAAAATCCTTTGCTTGGTTCATATGCACTCAAGAGATACTCAACTGCTTAACAGTGCCAACGAACAGAAATTATACTTTCCTTTTCCTTTTCTTTTTTTTAGTGGCAAAACATTTTATTGACTGATGAAAAACTAGATGTTTATACTTTCCTTTTTCAAATGTGGGCCATCTCTGCATGAGGGAGACATGACCAGTTGGACCCTATGAGTAAAGTAAGGCTGCCTAAATCTTTTCATGAATTATGTTCCACACTCACATGGAGAGTATAAGATTAACTACTCTGGCCTCTTCTACATTGCCATATGATCCAAATTATCAAAGTAGATCATCCACATTATCTGCTGGATTATCTGAGTCTATGCTGCCATATAATCCAGATAATCTGGATTTTATCTTGCAGTATAGAAGGGCCTCACATAATTAGAGGGAATGGGATTAATTCTATCCCTTTGCTGTCATTCTCTTCTTTTAGAGTCACACTCTGTTGTAGAGGCTGTCCACACACAATCGAAAACTTTGAAAAATCAGGATTTCCAATTCCATGGAGAGTCACCAAGGGCCCTTCCACACAGCAATATTACCCAGAATAACAATCCCACAATATCTGCTTTGAACTGGGTTATCTGTGTCCACACTGCCATATACTCAAGTTCAAAGAAGATAATATGGCTTTTTATTCAGCTGTGTGGAAAGGGCCAGAGTCCACACTCAGATAGTGTGGGATTTTCTGCCTTGATATTCTGGGATATAGGGCTGTGTGGAAAGGCCCCGGGTACACACTGACATATATTCCAGTTCAAAGCAGAAAATGTCAGATTTTATTCAGCTGTGTGGAAGGAGCCCATGAGAAATGGAGACTCTCCTTTGCAGACTACTGCTCTCCAAATGAAGATAAATAATAATAATAATAATCATCATCATCATCATCATCATCATCATCATCATTATTTATACCCCGCCACCATCTCCCCCAATGGGGACTCAGGGCGGCTTACATGAGGCCAAGCCCGAACAACAGATTACAATAAAACAAGATACAAATTGCAATAAAACAAACAACATAGCATTAAAGTATAAAACATATAAGCATATAAATAATATACACAAAACATAAAGAGAAAAAGAAAGAAAAAAGAAATGACAAGAAGACGGGGCTAGGATGCACTGTCTGCTGATATATTTCTATTCATCCCCTTATAAATGTCTGGATAGGGCTTACGTCATAGATACATTCAAAGAAAACATGCAGGAAACACAGGTCCCATTCTCACTGTGCACATCCCTCCTTATCAAACCTCCACAATGTTATATCATTGCTGAATGTCTGAAAGAAGGACTGAGGAATATACATCTTTATTTATTTACAAATATACATGAGACTATTTCTGTACTGCTATTAAGCATGGCATCTGCCTAAGGCAGGTCAAAGAGCAGGACATCAAAATAATTCCTTAAATCAAATATTAGTTATAGCTAGAGTAGGCTAACATAGCCAATGAGAACTTGGTAAGATAATCAATAAGATCCATCCATGGATTTATGTTTGTCTCTGCATCTTATTACCCACATATATCCATCTCTGAAAACCCAATTGCAAAATTGGAAAAGTGTGAATTTTAAAAGAACAGTGTTCCTATCCAAAAATATTAGTTCAAAGGTGTAATATGCAGTAGTTTGCATTTAAAATGTGATTGGAAGAATGTATTTCCTTGCTCCTACTAGTAATCTTTTCTTCAAACAGGCAAAGCAAGTAATTATTTCATATTACAGGAGAGCCCACATTAAAATTACTTTTGATCTGAAATACGTGCAAGGATTTTATTGAGATTGTTGGTAAGCAAAAGAAGTAATTATTTCACATTTTAAAAGCAAGACATAAAAATTACTCTTGATCTGGGACACATCTAAGGTTTTCAGACAGATGGTTGGTTAAACAACAGTTGTCACAGGCATGTGTTTCCTCCATACATGTATTCACTCAAGATTATTGCTTCAAATATAAATAGCAAATGTCTTCAATGTATACAGATGTGCACGGTTCTAGGCATGACACCAACCCCTTTTGTCTATAATCAGTGGTGTCAAACTTGTGGCTGTCCAGGTGTTTTGGACTTCAGTTCCCAGAATTCCTGCCCATTGGGCAAGCTAGGACTTTGGGGAGTTAGAGGCCAAACATCTGGTGGGTCACACATTTGATACCTCTGGATGATGTAATATAACATAACCCAAATATGAAGTGGTGAAACAAAATTTATCTTCAAGTCAGCCAAAAGAAAAACAAACCATCATCTTTCTACGGCACTGCTATTGTTTTATGCTGATGTGTGATTCTTGTATAACAATGTTTTAAAAAGTTATATAATTTACTACATCAACATTGTAGTTTCTCTGCTTTCTATGAGAACAAGTATTTTGAAGGGAAACAGTGCTCTCCTGTGATCAAATGAAGTAACTGCTCTCATCTTGAAATTCATTGCCATCTCAATGCACACAAGAAGAATCAGAAATTATTAACTTACACAGCAATAGGCATGGGCATACTTTTTGCAAAATACTGAAAACTGTGATCACACACCAACTTCAGCATGGGAGAAAGAGGCTACATACAAGTTGAGTATGACTTATCTGAAATGCTTGGGACTAGAAGTGTTGGGTTTAGTTTGTTTGTTTGTTTGTTTATTGCATTTTGGAAGGCTGTTCTTATATATATGTACATAATGAGATATCGTGATGGGGACCATGTCCAAAAATAAAAATCATTTATGTTTCATATATATTCTAATGTAAATATCCAGGAAGTAATTTTATGCAATATTTTAAAATACTATTGTGCATGGAAGAAATGTTGTATACATTAAACTGTCAAAAAGCAAAGGTGTCAACATAGGTGGCCACTCTCTTGGCCACCTATGTTGACAAATTTCAGATTTTGGAGTAGTTTGAATTTTGAAATTCCAGAATATTCAACCTGTATATTCTGAATGGGTACTTTAAAAATATTTTGGACTATAGCTCCCTTAATTCTTTTCTGCTCACTATGGTTATTGGAATTTTAAAAACCTATAGTTGTAAATATCTGGAGGATACTAGGTTAAATTAATCTGCTCTCATAAAAGTCAGAAGCTCTGAAAGCCCATGGTGGGTCCAAAGTGACCCAGTGAGCTTCAAGATTCAGTGGGTATGAACCTGAGTCTTCCCTAACGTCACCAGTCCTCAGAGATGAGGTGGGTTCTTCAGTGGTGGCTTTCAAGGAAAACCCACAGCTAGAGCCATCACAGTTTTCAGAAAGGACTCATGATTTAATCAGGCAATTATGGATGACAAAAATGGAGCATCAAAAAGTATTACTGGCCATGTGGCCCATAAGCCTGTGAGGATAAGAAAATAGAAGAATCTTCAAGGACAAGTTTGTCCAGGCAGTTGCTGCACAAGAATGCATTTTAATCAGGAACATAGTTGTCAGTTACAAATCCTTCCTCCAATGAGTTGATATTCATAGTTCTTACCTTATTCATCATTTTCACAACATGTTAAAAATTCATCTCATTCTTTACATAAACAGTGTTGCTATCCATAATTGGTTTGTTTTTTTTTTTGCCAGCATTTTTAAACTACCTGTTTTTGAGCATTAAAAAGACCTTTAGGGTTTGTTTTCCTTGTTTTCGGCTGTGAGAGGGAGCAAATATTGTCTCAGTTGTACACTGAGAGCAATTACAAAGTGACTGACAAAACATCCAAATGAAATAATCATAGACAGTACAATAGATAGTGCACTAGTAATATCTGGTACTTAGACAGTACATCATAGATAGTTGAATAAAAAAGTGACACTGCTTTGAATGTGCCACATCATCTGACTATATTAATTCTTAGATTCTTGGTCAGAATCCTGGTTTTTCCAAATGGGAGTGCTGTACTATTATTCCCGTCCTCATGAATTAAATGTTTTTAGAATGTGTTAAATTAGGGTAGTTTAAATAAGAAAGTTTTCAACTACCAGTATTTCCAAATTGTTTTATTATAATCATTGTTTTTAGCTGTACTTTGTTTTCATCTGAGCCCCCAGTGGCACAATAGGTTAAACCCTTGTGCCGGCAGGACTGAAGACCAACAGGTCAGAGGTTCAAATCCAGGGAGAGCATGGATGAATTCCCTCTGTCAGCTCCAGCTTTCCATATGAGAGAAGTCTCCCATAAGGATGGTAAAACATCAAAACATCCGGGCATTCCCTTGCAGACAGCCAATTCTCTCACACCAGAAGCAACTTACAGTTTCTCAAGTCGCTCTTGACATGGAAAAAAATCTGAATTCTAGTGCCTTCCCCTGAAATCCAGTGGACACTTGGTTTAAATTTATGTCACAGTGCTTTGACTTGAAATTCAGTTGATACTGGAATACCAACCAATGTTACAGAAGTAACTCTTGGAAATGCAGCAAAACTGTCCTTTGAGTAGTTGTGTGTAGAGGAATCCTTCTTGAACTGGAGATATTTCTGTAACTTCTTTCCCTATCAATCCTTCACATCTTATCACAGTACCCTGCTGTGGTTTCAGGGATGTACACAGTATATATACCAGGTATCTGCAATGAATGGGATTCCCTACAGAAATGCTGATGGGCATTTTCGGTCTGATCTATAAAAATATTTCTATCCAGTCTGATCTGATCTTCTGCTGTTTTTATAGGAATTCGCACAATGAAAAAGAAAGATTGAAGAACCTTAACCTCCAGGGGGGCTGAAGCTTTCTTCTTTGAAGGTTGCATAGGACTTGTAAAGATTGCGTTGCTTGTGATGTATTTTTATCTATTTCTGTTTTAAGCTCCTCTGAGTATAACTGGAGAAGACTGGGCATAAATCAATAATTACTTACAGTACTTGGTTACAGTTCATTGACCAAGGTGAGAAGTGCATGAGAGGTGTCTTAGTCTTTGACTAAGTAGAGTCTGGTTTTAAGAAGTGTGATTGTGCTATTGTTTAAAAGGAGTAGCAACCATCATACTGGGCCCTTCTAAACTGTCATATAATCCAGAATATCAAGACAGATAATCCAACTATCCAGAATATCAAGGCAGATGGGATTATCCAAGTCTACTGTGCCATACGATCCCTCTTGGGGAGATAGGGTGGGATAAAAATAAAATTATTACTATTATTAGTATTCGTATTCTCCAGTTCAAAGCAGATAATCTGGATTTTATTCAGTTGAGTGGCATCGAGGAGCAGGAAGGTGAAGGTAAAGTGAGCGAGGAGGGAAAAAGACCGCCCCCTTGCCCACTTTACCTTCACCTTCCTGCTCTTTGGTGCTACTGGTGGTACTGCCGGTGGTACTGCCGGTGGCACTGCTGGCAGCACTGAGGAGCAGGAAGGCAAAGGGGGCGAGGAGGGAAAAAGACCACCCCTCGCCTGCTTTACCTTTGCCTTCCTGCTCCTCAGTGCCACCAGAGCCCCTCGGCTGCAACGAGGAGCAGGAAGAGAAAGGTAAAGAGGGTGAGGAGGGAAGAAGAGCCACCCCCTCACCTTCTTTACCTTCCTCTTCATCCTCCTCATTACCACCTGGGCCTTTTGCCTCTGCTTAGGTGCTGGGATTGAGGAGGCGGCAGAGACAGCATGGGGCCCAAGAGACAGCAAGAGGCACAGGTGGCAACAAGGAGGGTGAGGGGCCAGCTCTTCTTCCCTCCTTGCTACAGTGCTCCCTCATTAGTTACATTAATTTTTTAAAAAACCTGCAAAATAGCAAGTCCACGGTAAGTGAACCACGAAGTAATGAGGGAACACTGTACTAACAGTAGAATGTCCATATATATATATCTTTTTAAGAAAGGGAAAAATATCACTTCAACATTAAGAGAGCCTGTTATGTACTGATTCACAGAGAAAACACCTGGAGCTGTATAGCTCCAAAAACATACCTATGTTTCACTATAAATGGGATCAAAGGTAGACAGTCCTGGTATGTTACAAACTATGCAGTTTTCTTTAGAAAAATCTATTTATGAAGACTATTCAATTTTTCACCTTTATTATCAGTATGCATTTCCCCCTCGCATGAGTGCCTGGTCCCCAACAACACATCAGGCTTTGGGCTTTTTATTGAATTTGCATAAAATTTGCATAAAACCACAGATAGGCCTTTTATGGTTTTATTTTACTTCATTTTGTATTAAATAAAAATGGTGAAGTTTGTGGTCTCTTATTTACAGTCAGATATATTGGCATCAAACTGCTATCTGCAGTTACTTTGAATTGCATTCTATTGATTTCAGTTGACCTTGCTTCAAAGTAAATGTATGTATGGTTAAAGCTGCACTCTGCCATGTTGCTTAAATCTGCACTATTGACCGTTTGAACTTCTTAGGAAATGAAAGTGAAGAAGAAAAAAGAGGAAGAAAAAAGAAGTAGCAGTGTCATACACTGTCATACCAACCATTGGGCAAAGGTTCAGTTGTTATCAAATTAATGCCTAAGGTGCAGATCCATGCCAGCATGGTTTTGTTATAGTTTGCCTGTAATCAGTTTTACAGTGTGAAACATGTCTTTTCCTCAAACTTTTATTTTTCCTAATAAGCATATAATCCATTTGTATACACAAGTTTCCCTGGCATAAAACATTTTGCACACAATTTTTAACTGTGTTCCAAAGTTTGATGAAAACCAATGTATTAAAATAAATGAGGCCATTTTACTTTGATATGTGAATCAGCTACATTTGTCCTCCATACCTTCCCTAATTGGCACCACAGTTTAAAACAGATATTGACAAGCTGAAAGGTGCCAGAGGAGGGTGACAAAAATGATCAAAGGTCTGGAGACCATGCTCTATGAGAAGCATCTTAAAGAACTGGGTATGAGAAGGTTGAGAGGAGACACGACAGCCATGTATACATATGTAAAAGGATGTCATAAGGAAGAGGGAGCAGGCTTGTTTTATTATTCATTTGCTTGTTTGTTTCAAACATTTGTACTCCATCCTTCTCAACCCCCGAGGGGAGACTCAGGGCAGTTTACAATCAGCAGCAATCCAATGCCAACATATACACCATAACAATATAACACAGGGCAGTTTTCTGCTGCCCTGGAAACTAGGACTCAGAGCAATTGTTTTAAGTTACAGGAAAGGAGATTCCTCCTGAACATTAGGAAGGACTTGCTGACTGTAAGAGGTAGTGGAATTCTCTACTTCGGAGTGTGGTGGAAGCTCCTTCTTTGGAGGTTTTTAAACAGAGGCTGGATGGTTATCTGTCAGGAGTGCTTTGATTGTGATTAACCTGCATGGCAGGAGACTGGACATGTAGTCTCTTCCAAATCTATGATGCTTTGGTTCATATTGCTATTATGATTGGATTTTTGTTTCCCTTACCTCATACTTATTTTTCCTCAATAACAGAATGAAGTAATGAAATATGATTGGTTGTGATGACCTACATGTCTGCATTTACTAATACTACGGATTGATATTTTAAAAGCCAGTAAATAATTTAAAATTTGTAATTTAGAAAGGATCTGGATAGACATGTCAAACGTTATCCCCGGTTGAGTTATAACTAAATTCATTTTTAGAACATGAAATATGCAGTCTGCAAACATCACAGCTTAGAAGTAATTTGTTAGAAAGGAATTTGTTATTTCTAACAAATTTCATCAAAGCTGTGATGTTTGACAAATTCACAGTTCATGTTCTCTTTGCATACATTTGTGTAATAGCAAAGAAGTTATAATGTGTGTAATAACAAGAAAACATTTTTCTCTTCTTTTTTATCACAATAAAGCAAACGATTTGACTCAACAGAAGTCTTCCCAAAATATGGGAAACAAGGAATGTCAAATAAAGCTGTTCAAAAGCAAATGTTTATGTTTCTGGTTTTCTGTCTGTCTGCGAGGGTCAGGTAGAGGGATAAGATCAAGGTGGGTGAAGATAGTAGCTTTAATCCTTTCCTCTGTAACCCAAACCCCTGGGTTTGTTTAAGGGAATAACTAAGCTCAGTTTCTTGGTTATGGCTGAGTATCACCATTTAGGAAGACAGGATTAATGCCCTGACCCTGCTCTTTATATGTTGTTGCCTTGATCCATACCTATTTCTGAAGAGGAAAAAGGCAGAGCTGTAACTGATGCTGCCTATTCAATGCAACATGCAATTTGTAAATTCCAGCTGCTTTGCCTGAAATCTTTGCCTCAAATAGTCTTAGAGATGGTTGTGGACCATCACCTGCTGGCTTCCAGGAAAGCAACATTCTCCTCCAGCGTGAGCTGATCAACACTACCTTCTTGATTTGGAGGTCTTCAGCAGGATCTGGCCTTGGGAAGAATAATAATAATAAATAATAATAAACTTTATTTATACCCCACCACCATCTCCCCCAACGGAGACTCAGGGCGGCTTACATGAGGCCAAGCCCAAACAGAACATTACAATGTAATAAAATACAATAAAATAAAAACCAAAATGCAAACAACAACATAGGAAAATTGCCATAGGAAAACAATTAGCAATATACACAAAACATAAGAATGCAATGAACAATTCTAATGACAATGAGTGGGCCGCATGCACAATAAAATGATTAAAAACTCAGGCTGAGATAAAAGGAGCAGATTATTTGCAAGGGAGAACTCATAGAGAAGTGGGGTAGTGAACAGGCCTTTGTACAAGGGGGAAGTGTACTAGGACAAAAGCATTGAGAGGAGGAATAGCAAAAAAATAAAAATAAGGTCAAGAAATTATGCCTAACAATCCTTCAAATTTTCTACTTTGTAATCAGCTGGAAATTCTGCTTCATAGCTAGCCTTTCACAAATCATCGAATTATAGAGCTGGAGGAAGACCACATGGGCCATCCAGTCCAACCCTCTGCAATGCAGGGAAAGCACAATCAATGCACAACTAAAGGTTTTGTGTGTGATTATTTGCGGATTTGATTTTGTACCTCATTACACTAGACCACTGGTTCTCAACTTTTTGGTCTCCAGGTGTTTTGGCCTTCAACTCCCAGAAATCCTAACAGCTGGTAAACTGAGTAGGCAAAAACATCTGGGGGCCAACAAGTTGAGACCATTGCACTAGAGCATAGATCCATTTTAAATGCTGTAGCTACCTCCTGCAGAATTCTGGGGCTTGCAGTTTAGGGAGGGGGCTGTAAACTGCTCAGCCTGGTAGGTCCTGGGCCTCACTAAAGTTCAAACCATAGAATTCTGCAGGAATATCTCTAGTATGACTCTATGGTCAATTTCTTTCAGTTATGCTGGAGGACCTAGATATTTCCAGAGAAAACACCCCTCTAGCAATCTCTAGGACTTCCAATGAAATTCTGTGGTCATCTTCCAACAGCCTTTGACCATAAAATTATGCTAGAAGCCCTAGAAAATTATTTATGTATTTATTTATTTACCAAATTTGTATACCACCTTGCTCAGCCCGAAGATGGTTCAAGGCAGTTTACAGTCAACAACAATTAGATGGCCCAAAACCATAAAATACAATTAAGACATTTACCATACAATATAAAAACCATAAAGAACCAATAATAACATATATCAACAGCTTCTCCTTATTAAAATCATTGTCCAGTCACATCATCCAGTCGTTCCATTGTTCTATATTTACCTGTTACACTGCATTTGCGAACGCATACTCAAAAACCAGAACCGTTTAGGGCTTTATAGGCTAATACCAGCACTTAGAATTGTGTCCAGTAGCAAATTGCAGCCAGTGGAGCTGCCGTAACAGAGGAGTTACGATGAGCGCTGCGCATGTTAGCAACCTGGCTGCCATCCGTTGGACCATTTGAAGCTTCCAAACAGTCTTCAAAAGCAACCTCATGTAGAGTGCATTGCAGTAGTCTATACAGGATGTAACTAGAGTGTGGACTACCATGGCCAAGTCAGACTTCTCAAGGTACGGGCACGGCTGGCACACAAGTTTTAACTATGCAAATACTCCCCTGGTCACTGCCAAAACCTGGGCTTCCAGGCTCAGCTCTGAGGCCAGGATCACACTCAAGCTAAAAGGTGTTCTCTCAGGTTTTAAAAAAAAGGAATTTATTTAGTTGTAGTTGGGGTTTTTTCACAGGAGTTATCTGCAGAGGGCTGATTATACTTCTGTCAATGTTAACATTGCAAGCCAGATGCTTTCTCATTGTCAGTCTGTAGGAACTACATAGCAATAGAAAATAGCCACTCACAAGCAGGCTTGCTTTTGAAATTGAATATTTCTTTTATCTCTGCAGCAAAGAAAGACACTACTGCCCTTTTCCCACCACCACTTCCTTTTATACACCTTTCCCGTCCATCTCCCCCTCTTCTCAGTTTTCTTATGAGATGTATTGTCGAAGGCTTTCATGGCTGGAATCACTAGGTTCTTGTGGGTTTTTTCGGGCTATAGGGCCATGTTCTAGAGGCATTTCTCCTGATGTTTCGCCTGCATCTATGGCAAGCATCCTCAGAGGTAGTGAGGTCCTTATGAGAACTTGTTGCTTCACAAGTTACTTTCCAGTGCCCTCTGCTGACTTCAGGATGTCACAGAAAGAATTGATTCTATCAGGATGTCACACAGCGAATTTGTGATGTCTTCATGCTGTTAGAAATTGACTCCTGACACTCATCCACATTTACCCTGGAAAAGAATCACTAATTGTTAAGATGTAATAGTTTCATGGCTGTTGAATTTTGCCATTGTCATCTTCTTGACCTCATCCAATTTCTAGGAGAAGAAATGCCCTATCAAAATGTAGCAAAACATCTGAGTAGGTTGGCCCATTTGTGATCAACTGAAATTTCTTGATTGTTTTAAAGAAAATAGTGTGACCTATTTTATCTGCAGCAGATGCATTCCAAGAATAGCATTGGAGGAACTGGAAAGGCCCACAAACACTATCCAGGGGGGATATTTTTGGGAACATAGGTAACTGAAACTGTGGATTTTGATTCCACAGACAAGGAGTCAAATACTGTATATAATACCATTTATCTTGTGAATAAGGGTTAAGATGCACCACCCCTACCAAAGAGCATGGAGCTTCTGAATGATCAGAAATCAGGCTTTCCTACAGTTTGTCAATGATAGTTTTTTAAAACCCTATAAATCTGGCCTTGGGCTCTTTATCACTCAAAGCAACAAATATTCCACGGTTTCCGGAATGACCCAGATTTGGTTCTCCAAATCCTTTTCCTCACAGTGATGAAGACATTTGCTTACTTGTTTGTTTGTTTGTTTTTTCCTAGCAACTTCAAG
The DNA here is from genome assembly GCF_037176765.1 of Anolis sagrei. Lineage (NCBI taxonomy): Eukaryota > Metazoa > Chordata > Lepidosauria > Squamata > Anolidae > Anolis > Anolis sagrei. The sequence goes on from NC_090024.1 coordinate 26,724,082, forward strand.
AAGAACATGGATCATCACTGCGGGGAACTCAACTTCCTATAATTACATTACACAGCACTTAAGCTGTTGCTTAAACAAAGTTAAATATGTCTCCATGCTGCTGACATTATATGGCTTTTGAAGTTTCAAATGGTTCTCAGAAGCTTAAGCATGTGAGCAGAGAACTATGTAAGAAAACAATTATTTTAATTCATTGCTGCCATGGAAGAAGAGCAGTACCATGATACAATGGATTTTTGAAGGACTTGATTATCAGAGCAGCACAGATGTGGGAATGCTTACAGTCTCATTTGTTTCAATAGCTAACATTATTCTCCTCAAGGAAAAAAGAGCATATTGAAAAAGTCAGAACTCCACCACCACCCCATGTCAGCCACTGATAGGTAAATATGAATATTAATTTTTCAATATAAATTAGGTTTAATGAAAAGCACTTGATGGATCTATATTCTTGAACTTGTAATGAAATACTTTCTGGAATTCAATACATCTTCCTCTATGAATTACTGAAATTAATAGTTTTAGGATGAGAATGCTTCTGGAACAAGGCTTTTCTAGGTGAATTTTCTGGGGTGGCCATACATCCCAGAAAACTCACAGCAACCCAGTTTAAGGATGATGATACTGTATATATAGGGATTCCCCACATTACAAACAAGATAGGTTCTATAGGGGTTTTTTTTTAAGGTCAATTTGCTTTAAAATGGAACAGGTACATTTTTAATGTGTGATTCCTGTGGGTTTTGTTTTGCTGTCTGTGCCCCTTTTCAGAAAATTTCACCTCACTTTCTGTCCCTGTGATAAGTGGATTTTTAAAAAATTGCCTTTTTGTGGAAACAAGGAATGATCACCACCACCATCATCATCTTTATTCATATCTTGCTCTATCTCCCAAAGGGGTGATAAAGCTTCAATGGAGACATATATTAGGGAAAGAAAGGATATTCACAAGTTTTCTTGTCTTGACATTTTGAGACACCTCACTTGCAAAAAAATGTTGACCTTTATGTGTGTTTTCACCCTTGATATATTGTACAATCAAAAATATGTGATAATTTTGTGCAATGTTGAATATTTTTGTGCAAAACAGTTTTCCTGGAAAATATTCCCAATAAGTCTAGGTGCATTGTGAGACCCGTGGGGATAAAGCTTTTGAACAACTCAACCTCCTGGCCCCAAGCAGGATGCAGTTAGGGAAATGTCTGGGAATATCTTCAGACACAGTGCTACTTTGTGATTCCCAAACACCTGGGGGTGAGGCAGGCCACACTCATTCACTGGGCATTACTCTGTATGTCTCTCCCTTGCAACATCCCCTAAGGGGACCCCCATTTCAAAAATGAAATATTCAGCATTAGTCTAGAACTGGTTATTGCCTCGTACCATGGCATCACATTTGTGGAACAGAAACATATAAGTAAACATGAGACATAAAAAGCTGCATAGAAAGCTAAACAACACTGACTCATTCTAGAAATGTTAAGACCAGGAGAAGGTGGATGGAAAGGCAGTTCAAACCAGAATAACTTGCAATACAGAGGTGAATTTATACTTACTAGGCAGAACTGACTGAAGCTTTCAGTTTCAAGGATGGGCATCTGGAAAGCACCCCTGCATAATTGTTACTTTTTCTTAGGCACACAAAATCCTGCAAAGCAACCTTGGAAGATGGTATGCTTACCATGACCTGAATCTGAATTCCTATATTATATCTCTGCCTGTCTGTCTGTCTGTCTGTCTGTCTAAGAGTTTAAGTTGAACTGATCCTGTTTAATGGCTCTGTTCCCATGCTATTTCCTATGTTATTATATGTTTCTATCCATCTTATTGAACCCCTATCCTTTAACCAGTTCACATAGAGGCCTCTTCCCCCCGCTCCAAAATTAGTTTGTTGTTGCTTGATGCTTGTTTATAATTGTTATGCTGTTTTATGCTATTTTAATTTGTTATTGTTTTGCTTTTAATTGTATGTTGCCTGGGCTTGGCCCCATATAAGCCACCCTGAAGCGGGGTAGAAATATAAAGTTTTTCTTCTTCTTCTTCTTCTTCTTCTTCTTCTTCTTCTTCTTCTTCTTCTTCTTCTTCTATCTTAATGAACGCCTTGGGCTTCCTTCAGATGTAATATCCAGAATAAGGTGATAGGGTACTTTTACTTCCATTTCCCATTAACCACCACTTAGCATTAAAACTTGAACTTTTAATTGTGTTTAATACAAACAATGGTTTATTCATACAAGCCATCGTTATTAATCATGCTTTGTTTTTCATGAACTACAGTGAAAATAATCTGCACTTTGACCAGGCTCCAACATAACACAGTTACCTAAAAACAGAGGCAATTGCTTCCAATTCAGGAAGTATGAGCATTTTCTTCTGGTTTGTTTTTACTGAGGATCACCAAAATTTGCAAAATCCTTCATATTAGAAATTGTGAGAATGTTGGGAATGTGAACTGGAAACACTTGTCCATCTAGATCTGGAGCTTTGAGTGCTTATTTTTTAAAACCTTTCCTTTTGACTCATAGTATTCAACCACAGTGATGCTACCATTCACACTGCAATTAAAATGCAACCCACATATCCATGGGAGCAGTATCCATGGTTTCAAATACCCAGATCCAACAAAACGTCCTTTCTAGGAATTTTTAGGTCCTCCGTGGTAACTCTATGGTAACCTCCAGTGGAAGTTGTTCATTTCCATAGGGTCACTATTGTTCATGGTTTCCTACTTCCACAGTAAGTTTTGGAATGTATCCCCAATGTAATATTTTTGGTAGACTTCTCAACAATTATATTGCAGTTTTTTTGCCAAAATGAAAATATTTATTCATAGGAAAGAACTTTAAGTGCTTTAATAATTTAATTTTTAAAACAAATAAAGGAGAAACCAAAACTGGTGTGTTACTGCATCCCTACTGATCTTCTCCTCACATTTCTAACAAAATAGAAGGATGTTGGCAGCATGAAAATTTAAGGCTAACCCAAGCTCAGTCATTTAATGATAAACCCTCATTTTTCAACGTAATGAGGACTTGTGACCATAGCAGATCTCAGAAATGCCAATTTGGTAGATGCAACTCCCAGCATTTGTGGAGTCTTGTATCATTTTGTTCTAGCTTTGTGTGATTTCTGCCTTGACATTTCTTCTGGATCAAAAGTCTAAGAAACATCTGAAGATGAAAGGAGCAGTGATTGATTTCTTGTTCAGTCTCATCTCCTTTCACCTGATCAAGACACTCTTGCTTAAAAATGAACAGAGAATGTGGTAGGACTCCAAATATGGAATATTGCCTTTGCCAAAAACATGATGATCTACCTTTTGCAGGGACAAATTAGATCACAAGAATGGAAACTATCTTTATCCTGAGTAGATTCACTGAATCAATTGTGGAATAGTGATTTAACAATAAGGCAAATCACATTGATTTAATAGATTTAGTAAAGCTGGGGCTAAAAATGAGCCTCCAGCGGTGCAGCAGGTTGCACCATTTAGCTGGTGAACTTGCTGACCAAAAGTTGGCAGTTCATATCTGAGAAATGGGGTGAGCTCCCACTGTCAGCCCCAGCTTCTGCCCACCTAGCAGTTTGAAAACATACAAATGTGAGATAAATAGGTACTGCTTTGGCAGGAAGGTAACAGTGCTCCATGCGGTCATGCCAGCCACGTGACCTAGGAACTGTCTACGGACAACGCCAGCTCTTCAGCTTAGAAATGGAGATGAGCACCAACCCCCAGAGTTAGACACGACTAGACTTAAAGACAAGGGGAAGCCTTTACCTTAAAGCTGGGACTAATATTAGATTTCATGTCCACGTGATGATCTCGTTTTTCCTTAGGAAATGCACACATATATGTCTTCTATCATAAACAATGTTTTTCTCTTCCTAGACTGATAGTCTCAAAAGTTCAGCTACCTGGAGTGGATACCTTGGAAGAAGAATGATGAATACTTGAAGCTTGTTGTTCTGTGCTGACAAGAAGAAATGGGACCCACAAAAGAAATAACGGAAGCCAATGGAAGTGCTGCAAACCTGAATGCTGAGCATTCTGGAGAGAACAGCAATGAGGAATCTATTTTTATGTGGTAACATTTTTACCATCTTAATACACAGGATGATATATAATTTCCATCTTTCTTAATATCTAATATTGAGAAACATCAAAAAAATTCTACCAAACCCCTTTCATATGCCTCATTAGACTACAAAATAAATATGAGCATACACTTGCCCCTAGAGGGCTGATTGATATTACTGCAGATAACATACTATATATACATTATACATAACCCGAGGGTGAAAGAGTCATTCTTCATCCCCAAATAATGTTGTATTTTCCAACTCTAGCAAAAAAAACTGTTCTGTCTTCCAGGCCCTAATACACATGAGAGTATACATACATAAACAGAATATGCCCACCGGCCTCATGAGTAGTTAGAAATACAGAGAAGTCTGAGGAGGAAAAGTCTCTTGGTATTCAATTCTGCAGTATGCAATCAGGTTCAGAAGTGGGTGGAGAGAATGCTACAGAAAGAAATAAAAAGGAACTGTGTGTGTGTTTGCAAGCAAGCAGGAGATAGAGACGGGGGAGAGAGGTCTGGTATAGAATACAGTTAAAAGACTGACAACAGAAACATGTACCTGTTGCCCCAGAAGGGACACTGACTCCCAGGCAAGAGGTATAAGATTACAGCCTAATGAAAATGAGAAAACAAAATAAAACCCTGTTTGGTTTTTAAAAAAATATAATTTGTAATAATTTTTAAAAGCAGATAGATAGGCACAAATAATAATTATGGTCTTTGGAGAAGATAATACACAAAGGTTCTCGTTATGCAAATACTTTTGTTTTTGGTTAAAAGATAACCCAATTATTTTAACTTAAAACAAAGATTGGAGAAATGTGGCCTCTGATCTACTTTCAGCCACAACCTCCTATTTTGCTTCCCAAACCACTGGCACAGGTTTAAAAAAAACTAGGGGGAAAAATTCACAAGGTCACAAAAATGTGAGTTGATTTGCCATCATAACCTGCTCACCTCAAACCTAAGTGGTTGGCTTGAGAGCAAAACCAAAACTTAATAACTGATTGAAGTAAGACCATGTGATGTGATAAGGGATAACATGGGGCAAAAATTAGCCCTAACCCAACTTCCTTTGCCCATCCCTAATTTTTCTTCACAAATGCTCTTCTCTATAAAAATCCACATGGTTGATTATAGAGACATGAAACCAAAATAAAGACCACAATAAAGTTTGAAGTCTAATCCATCAACTATTTAGGGTGTCTCTTGAATAAACACTTCAAGTTGTTTGTGCAAGTTGTTTGTGGTTTTGCACAAACGTATTTAAACTTAAAACAGCATCCCAAAATTTCCATGCAAATGGGAGAGTAATCAGCAAATAAATAAATATAAAATAAATAAAACTTTATTTATATGCCACCCTATCTCCCCAAGAGGACTCAGGGCGGTTTCCAAACATTCAATTGCCAAAAGAAAACAAAAGCATACAACAAAATTAAACTTTATAAAACATAAACTTAAATCCTATTAAAACAATCACAAAAAATTAAAAGCCAGTTTCAGTTTTAGTCCATCAGTTTTTTTCCCCCCAGAAAATCACAGGATTTTATATATCCTGGTACTTGGTTTAAATCACTTCCTCACTTTTTCACCAATGAGTTCTTCTCCTCTGTTTCACCTCATTGTTCAGTTTTTAAAATGTTTCTGCTCAACTCGGATGTGTCACCAAAAACCTAAGCAGAGAGAGTTTCTGGGCTGGTGGACCAGCTCCAGACCAATAAAGATTTTATAGTTCATGGACGGGAGAGTGTTCGACTGAGAAAGTTGGGTCATTGATCCTGGGAAAAGCAGCAGAAAAAGTAAACATATGCCATTGGATTGTGGTCTGCAGTTTATTGATAGGATAAAGTACTTATATAAATGAAAATGTATATGCATTTTACTTTTCAAATTTCCTATGAATGTTTTATTGAGTAATCTCCAAGTGAGCCAGTTTGGTAGAGACAATCCCAGTTAATCCTCTGTCATCCCATTTTTTCTGATACTTTTGAGACATTGCCTTTTTTCCCCTCCTCATCCCGTTTTCTCCCTTTGTACTCAGTTTATTTGACACTGACAAAGGAAATGTGGATTAAGCTCAATGAACTCAGATGGGAAGAGGAGGGGGTGGAATGGAAACTAGTTTTCCCAGTACACTCAGGCAAACGCAGACTGCTACAGCCTCTCATTGCTTGTGTGTTCTTCCTCATGAATACTTTTGGCTATCTTGACTACGCTCTGATGTTGGTTGGGACCATGTGTCCTGGTTTTCACCTGTGGTGGAGTGATTTTGCTTTGTGTTTACAAAATAGCATTGATTTAATAGGATGCAGGTTGAGTTTGCAGATGGAGATTTGGGAAATTAATTCAAATTAACAAATCTAGAGCTTCACTCATTATACAAATTATTATGAAATTGGACATTTCTTTCTGGGTGATGTGAATGTAGCTTATTGAGCACTACAGAAGCAAATGACATGCTGTCTAAATTTCTGTTGCTTCACACAACAGGTTAGACACTTTGTGGTACTTTGGTGTAAAATATCTTCATTTTGACAGCACTATGCATTTCATCACATTGTGGTAGACACAGCACAATACTATATGGTGAATACCAGAAATATTTTATAGTTAAGACTGAAAAAGGGAAGGTATACATTTGGTCCAAGGCAGCCCTAGATCTAGACAGGCCAGGATGGCGTTGGCCCCACTGGGCTATCACCTTCTCCATGCCACTATTACCACCACTCCAAGCTGGCCATTGAACTCAGTCCAAGCACTTGGTTACTGGGGTTGCATCTGCTGGCATCAGAACAGGGCAGATGCAACCCCAGTAGCATCTGTATATCAGGCTTATCTGTATATCAGGCTTAATCTGATTCAATCCAATAGTCCAGCTCCAGGATACCCCAGAGTTTCAAATAAAATCCAGAGTATCTGCTAACTTTACCAAAAGCCAGGCAAAGTCATTTTAAAGCCCCAAAATCCAGATCCTCACTGGAAGTTAATCCATAGCGAACACAATCAATGGTGTATTTGTAGTATGGGTTTTAGTAGTGGATTTATTTTAATCCAAAACACAGTTCATGTCCCCCTACCCCTACAAAAATCAACAAAATTAGTTCCAATTGTTTTCTGATAAACTCTGGATGAAATTCAGTACTGACCCTTGTTTCCAGAGCTTTGAGAAATATCTTTGAAATGTTGTTACTTCTAAGGACACAACAAAGTACTAAAGTCACCATTAGAAATACAAGTTCAAAAGGTTATTATTTAATTTTTTTCATTTCTCAAATGCAATATCAAATTGTTTTAGTTATCTTTTTTTGGAGACAAAGTCAAATGAACTTATTCTTTTCTCATTCACTTCATGGTTGCCTCAATACTGCAATAAAGCACAAAATGACAGTATAGGACAAAGAAATACCAGCATTTGAACTACATTATATTCCTTATCCAGCATTTAGTGGAGGCCACAGTGATTTAAATATAAAGCTAACTTAGATAATTAGACTATAAGGGGAAAAATGATTTCTCATCGTTTCAATTATTCCCCATTAAATTACAAAAGACATTATTGAAAAATGCAGCAGCCAAAATGTTTTCCCGGATGTCTTGCAGAGACTGTGCATCACCAGTCTTAAAACAACTGTTCCAGTTTGTCCCTGTGCTCAATTCAAGGTACTTAGAAAGTTAAAATCAGCTTTGCCAGCATATCATCCCAAATAATACTACCTGGAATTTGACATCATCAGTGGAGGCCTTTACACGTCTCTGCCCCAAGGACTATGTTAGTGGCTGTTAGGGGTTGTGTATTTGTGGTAAACCTTGACCCGTTTTGCATCCCGGCTTGCAATGAGGGTCCCAATCCATTTTTGGGAGCCTCCAGAAATCGGGAGGGCAGATATCTGTTTTAGCTCTGGGGTGCTAAAAGATCAGTTTTCTATTGGTCCAAATTTGGGGGGGGGGGAGCTTCTCACCCAGACTCCCCTTCTTGGCATGTGCTTTAAGAAAGCTTCTTCTTACCTGCTGTTTCTATCCTATTATTGGAGTGCATTCCCCCTTATAGGAAAGCTTTGCTTCATGCCCTCCACCAAAACGAGCTCTCCTCCGCAAATAATCTGTCCTTGTTTATCTCGTGTTTATCTCGCCTGAGTTTTTAATCTGTTTCTACCCAGCTTTCTTTTGTCTATTACATGTAGCTCGCCCATGTTATTGTGATTGTGTTTATTGTAATTTTATATTGCTATGTTGTCTTTGTTTTATACAATTGCATTATTATTGTTTATTATTTGCATTTTCGGTTTTGTTTTATTTCATGTAATTGTTGTTTTGGGCTTGACCTCATGTAAGCCGCACTGAGTCCCCATCGGGGAGATGGAGCGGGGTACAAATAAAGATTATTATTATTATTATTATTATTATTATTATTATTATTATAGAGGAGGCATTCGGCTGCAGGCACTAGCAGACTTGTGCACTTTCTGGGCCTGCACGCCACATACACACTCTCTTTCTGAGGCAAGGAGGCAAGTTCTGGGAGGCGCTCGGTTGCAGGCACTACACCACACCAGCCTGTCATGCACTCTCCAAAGCATTTTAAGGAGGCTTCCCACTTTCAGGTAAGGAAGAGTGATGACCTCCCGGAAGAGGAGAGTAGTTTTCAGGAGTAAGGGTTTACTTTTTGTTTTCTGGGGTATTAATAAAAAAAAAAGATGAAACTATGATACCAAAAAGCAGGCCAGGAGCCAGGACCCGCTCCCACTTGCTTTTGTGTCAAGTTTATTTTTGAACTGAGAGGGTCCTTCCTGTTCCATGCTCCTGAAGTACCAAAACAAATGAAGGAAATGGGAGAAACAAATTCTGCGCACAACTATGCTGGCTATATAAAGCAGGGCTTTCTCATTGGAAGCTCTTTATTTGTGAAACTCACTTCTAAGTTGGGCTGATTCCATCCCTGTTATTTTGATGGGCAGTCAAAACCAAATTATTCTGAATAACCCGTGTTCTTTAAATTGGTTTCATAACTGGTTTTTGTCATTGGTTTCAGTCTCTCTCTTTTTGAAAAAAAGAATATATTTATATTTATTGTTGCACATCACTTTTGAATCTATAGTGGTTGAAAAAATGAGAAATAAAACTTCAAATAAAGAACAAACAATAGAATTATAATGAAATGTTGTTGTGCTTTTTATTTTAACTATGCTAACTAAACATGTTTATTTTAATTTGTTACTTCGATGCACTTACTATACCTATAGACACTGTTTGTGTCTATAGGTATAGTAAGTGCAGGCTTTAGGATTTTCCTAAAGCAAGCCCAATAACCAATTTATTTATTTATTTATTATTTAAACTTATATGCCGCCACTCCCCTGGGGCTCGGAGCGGCTTACAAGAATAGCTAAAATCTAACAAAGTTTAAAAGCAATTTAAAACAATTTAAAAACAACAGTATCAAACATTAAAAGCCTGTCAAAACAGATATGTCTTACATGCCCTGCGGAAAGCTGGTAAGTCCCGCAGGGCACGAACTTCAGGTGGCAGAGCATTCCAGACTGATGGCGCCACTGCTGTGAAGGCTCTGCGTTTGGTTGCCGTTCGATGCAAGGTCTTGACACTGGGGACTTCCAATAGATCTTGGTCCTCAGAACGGAGGGATCTCTGGGGTTGGTAGGGGGTGAGACGATCCCTCAGATACATTGGCCCCAGACCATGCAAGGCCTTAAAGGTGAGTACCATCACAATGAGACAAAGGGGAGAAACTAGATGCTTCAGAGCATGAGACATGTGAAAGAGCATGAGAACATTTTCATTCTGAACTAGATGGACCTATTATTATTTGTCCTGGGACTACTGACTGTGTTCCAGAGTTAATTCTACTCCAACTAGCCAGATGTCATTTGCATGGGACGCCATCCAATTAAACACAAGCTTTACTTTCCCATTAGGGCTAATTGTGAAAATGTGAGTATGTCATTGCTTGCTTCCCATGTTGATGCACATAAGGATTTCCAGACTGGGGAGCTAATATAACAAGGACATTTGAAGATGGTGAACATTATGGTATTCCCTAATTCTGCTTAATTATTCTCCAGGCAACCATCATTTGAACTAAGTACCAGCTTCTTTCCCAATACTTCCTTCTTCCTAAATCTGTTCAGGAAGATGGAAAACAAATCCAATGTGGACATATGAAGGTTGGTATCAGGAATCATTCAACACATGGAAGTTTTCAGAGCAAGGAAAGTTCCATCTTCCTCAGGAACAGCCTCATCTTTGGTGCTTCATGCTGTCATCCAGTGCTGACCCACCCTTGTATGTCTCACCGAAAGGTTTGAGAATCAGTCTTCAGGATTTTTCACATCACAACAACTGTTTAAAAATTCATTGTTTCATATAAGCTTCTAGATCAGAGGTGAGGAAAGTGCAACCTGTGGACCCCAGGTGGTATACAGGACACCACCACCCCCCCCAAAAAAATTAATTTTTAAAAATGTATTGATTCCCAAATGCCCCCTAGATTGACTTCCACACCACTTCCTATTAGAGAAAACACGTCTCCAGGGCATAAAATGGGCCAATAAGGGCTGTTAACATGAATTATTTTATACCATGCTTTTTAGATGTTTGGGCATTTACGGTTAAGTACAGTAGAGTCTCACTTATCCAACCTTCACTCATCCAACATTCTGTATTATGCAATGCAGTCTGCCTCCCACCAGGATCCACAGCTGTTTCAATATATTGCGATGTTTTGGTGCTAAATTCGTCATTACTACAAAACATTACCATGTATCAAAGTGCTTTTTCTATCAAATTGTTGTCAAATATGATGTTTTCGTGCTTAATTTGTAAAATCATAATGTCATTTGATGTTTAATAGGTTTTTCCTTAATCCCTCCTTGTTATCCAATGTTTTCGCTTATCCAACGTTCTGCCAGCTCGTTTATGTTGGATAAGTGAGCCTCTACTGTATTTTTTTCAAGGCACAGTGGGGTTGTGGCTCTCCAAGATTCATGCAATCCAATGTGGTTCCCTAATCTCCTGCAGATACCCATTCTCTGATCTAGACTTTTCTTTACATTTTCCGTAAAACAATGGTTGTTCCACTGTAGCTGTACATTTATACCATTAGAGGGAAAATATGCTTCAGGCAGCAAAATTATTCTCATCAAGTAAATGAACAGAATATGAAACAGAGTCTTATTTAATTACATATATAAAACCCATGCAAATTCAATTAGAATCTCCTTATTACCAAAAGATCTCATGCTGAGAGGAAGGAAAGCATTTGCTAAGAAACTAAACAAACCCATAAACAGAAAACAGTAGCATCATTCCATGCAGAGAAAAAGTATTTATTGAAGCTATATGTTATTTAAGCTTGGGTGCATGACTTAAAGGTAATGTGTTGCAGGCAACATTAGTACCTTCCACACATTAAAATATACACATCCCAACAGTGCGATAGATATCAGTGATCATCTATCCAACCTTTCACCAAAAGTCCAGATATTTGCATGAAAATTCCTTGAGGGTTAATATGGGTACTTCATATTAAGAACAAGCAACCACATCCAAAGTCCTTCAGTAACAAACCACCATGTTTGAGTTAGGCATTGATCCAGGCTACATATCAGATTGTAGTTCCAAGGCACATAAAGAATTTATTGACTATATCTCTACGGTTTTAAAACACTAATCATATACATCCCTGTTTTCAAAATCAATTAAAATTGTTCTCTTTTAGTTACTTTTAAACTATGGGTGCTAAAAGGCTCTCCTGTCCTCATCTGGCCATCTCTTGGTCACATCAATAACTGCTTTTCATTAGCCACCTCATCACACTGGGATTTTTGGCCCTCTTTTCCTCCTTTGGACAGGGCCTGCCAAGCGCCATCATATAGGGCTGGCTTTCCCCTGTCCCCATTCCTCACAAAATGGAGGGGAAGTTGAAAGAAAGTGTGTTTTGGGTTGCTCCAATGGAGCTACCTATATTTTGTTTTTGCCCTTTCCACCATCTGATGGGGGAAGGCACAATGCAGCAATGCACATTGCTGCCCTTTCTCCCATCTGAGGGGGACAAGGAGTCAAGGCTTCTTGCCCCACCTCCACCATGCAATGGGGGAAGGATGGAGGATGTGGGGGGCAGGCGCTACAAGCTGTTATGCTGGCAACTGCTGGCAAAATTGCACAGCTCCAGGGGCTGTATGAACAGGTCCTTCATCATGGCTTTGTTACTGTGGAAGTAAATGAGGTACACTTAATTTATTTTATTTATTTACTCTATTTGTATCCCGCCTTTCTCTACCCCAAAGGGGACTCAAGGCAACTTTACATATGGCAACTATTCAATGCCTTTGGACAACAAACAGTTAGAATACATTTAATTGAAGTCAGCCCTCCACATTCTCTGGAGTTGGGCTCAGGATCTCCACAAAGTAGAAAGACCATAAATAGAAAACAATTAAAAAAATCACATAAAACCACTGAGAGAGGTCATGAGAAGTTTAGGGGTTGAGTGGCATCAGTATGCTATTGATACCCAATGCTCTTTCTTCTTGTTATCAGGTTCTGCTGGACTTGAACCAATACCTGCATTCTGCAAAAGGCTGAATTAAGGTCAATAACCCAATAAGATGGAAGCATGTGGATTTATACATCTTAGATCTAGGAATTGGGAACTCTAACTGCTTTGGATGGGGTTGCACACCCCCCCCCCAAAGTACAGGTGTAGCGCCTGGGACAACTCCTAAATCCAACTGTGTAACTGGAGGCTCAAATGGACTCGATGACTCAGGATGCTTGGTTATAGCCTGTCCTGAATAGAGATAGTGTTTCAATGTATTCAAAATGATTTACTTGAGGTTTTTTAGGTACTGTTTTTTCACTTTTTAAGATTTTTTTTGCCTCAGAAAATAATTTTAAAAGTGCCAAACAATACTGAGTAATATAACAAATTACCAGAGTCAATTCTTTCTTTTAACTTGCAATATAGATAAATAGATGATAGATAGATAGATAGATAGATAGATAGATAGATAGATAGATAGATAGATAGATAGATAATGATAGAGATATAGTGCCCACTATCTGCAGATTAGTGTAGCCTGAAAAGGAGTCTTAGTAGGTAGAGCAGAATAATAAAAAATTAATAATCAGAACAATTGCTATTTCCAACTAAAATAGACCTACAGGACTTAAGTTCAATTTTACCATTCAGCATTTGCATCGATCAATAGTCCTTTTTACACCACACAATTATAGTACTATTGTTCCATTCTAATTGACATGGTCCTGTCCTATGGGATCTTGGGTTTTGTTTGGTGATGCACTTGAGCACTATGGAAGGAAAAATTGAAATGCCCCTCCCTGAACTCCCAGAAGTCTGTAGGATATAACCATAACAGTTAAAGTGGAATAATAGCACTGTAATTCTGCAGTATGAATGGGGTCTAAGAATAATAATTGGTACTTTGTGTGGTGCAGAGAATGTTGAGCTTGTCCAAGAAAGTGTGGCATGCTACTGTGTCATTTCTTTAACACTCTAGGAGAATTCTTTTTTGCTGAGCTAATTGCAGTTATCTATTGCTATGCAGCACAGATAAATTAATAGCCCCACAACTGGGCATTACCCATTCCCTGAGCCACTGAGTGGATTTCAATTTCCCTTATAAAATACAGAGATGTTTCTTTTGCATGCACAAAGGTGCCAGGCTCTCTCCTTGTGGGGCCAGATACACTGCTATGCAATTAAAGGGAGTAACAGCATTCAATCTACGATGCTAATAGACCAATGGCATATTGCTAGCAAAAGTACACCCTTGCTGGTAGTGAGCCATCTAATGTGTGTAGGAAGGAATATAGCTTAAATAATTGATATCAATCTCCACACTAGAATAATTTTGAAAGTTATGAAAGTGCTTATTAAACTCTCATTTAAACTGAGGTAAAGGATAGAAAGAAAGGTTATGACAGCAATCCCCACAAGGATGTCATAACCCTCCATATAACAAAAAAAATTATAATAATTGGAAGTTCAGATTTCAAAATTCAACCATTTCATATTTCAATGGAATCGGGTTAAGCAGGCATAACCCAAAACACACTGGTGCTTGAAGAAGAAAAAATGACAACCAGCCTGCCATGAATCCAGGTATACAACAGATTACAGTGGGGAACTGCAATTCCCAAAAAGTTTAGTTGGTGATTGAGCTAGATGTGGAATGCTAAGCATTATAATCCCATGATGTATCTTTTCCAAAGTCTGATGCATAGTAGTTTCCTCCTCCTCCTCCTCCTCCTTCTCCTCCTCCTCCTCCTCCTCCTTCGACCAGTATTACTCAACCTTCTTAATGCCATGACACCTTGATACAGTTTCTCATGTTGTGGTGACCCCCAACCACTAAATTATTTTAGTTGCTACTTCAGAACTGTAGTTTTGCTATTGTTATGAATCGTAATGGTTTTGTATGTTTTTATATAATATGCCAAATGTTTTTAATTGTATTTATGTCTGTTAGGACATTGAGTTGTTGTTGACTGTAAACCGCCTTGAGTCATCTTCGGGCTGAGAAAGGCAGTATACAAATGCCATAAATAAATAAATAAATAAATAAATAAATAAATAAATAATGTAAATATCTGATATGAAGGATGTATTTTCATTCACTGGACCAAATTTGGCAAAAATACCCGATACACCAACATATGAATACTGGTGGGGTTAGAGTGGATTGATTTTGTCATTTGGGAGTTGTAGTTGCTGGGATTTATAATTTACCTACAATCAAAGAGCATTCTGATGGAATTGAACCATACTTGGCACACAGAACTCCCATGACCCACAGAAAATACAGGAAGAGTTTGGTGGGCATTAACCTTGAGTTTTGGAGTTGTAGTTCACTTACATCTAGAAAGCACTGTGGACACAAAAATGATGAATCTGGACCAAACTTGGTACAAGTATGCAATATGCCCAAATGTGAACAATGGTGGACTTTGAGGAAAATAGGCCTTGACATTTGGGATTTGTAGTTGCTGGGATTTATAGTTCACCTACAGTCAAAGAGCATTCTGAACCCCACCAATGAGATAGTTGGGCCGAACTTTCCACAAAGAACTCCCATGACCGACAGAAAGTACTGTGTTTTCTGGTGGTCTTTGGTGACCCATCTGATACCCCCTCATGACCCCCAAGTTGAGAAACACTGTCTTACATGTCATGTAAAGTTACATCTGTAGAGGTGCACCATGAAATAAGGAATCCTGGTCATTGAGGGTTCCTGATTGTAAGAAGAGCTTACACATGACAATGCAGGATTACTGATTTTTTTAGAGTGTCTACACATAATTGTGTTGGGAATCTTACTGCGTGGCATGGCTGCCTATACCTGATCATGCCACTTTCTCAGCTTGATGGAATGTGTACATATGCCTGAGCAGCATTCCTGAGAAGCTTCTGAATGATTGTGCCAGGCTGCCAATTATGAAGAGTGCCCATGTATGCTAATGTTGGGCTCCCAATTGAATTTGGGGTGAAAATTATTTATTTATTTATTTATTTAAAGCATTTATATCCCATCCTTTTTGACCTCCGTGGAGGGACTGAGAATGGCTTCCAACAGGCAAAGATTCAATGCCATACAATGTAATCACATACTGAAACAACATACATAATAAATAATTATAAAAATACATATAAAACATTTCACCAAGTTAAAAACATCATCCAACACAATCCAAAATTGCCGTCCAATAAAATCTTTGTCTTTACTGGTGAAATCCATCTAATCTGTGAACGTCTGATTCCATATCCAGGGTTTGAGTTCCTTCCTGAAGGTCAGGAGGGAGGGGGCAGACCTGACCTCACTGGTGAGAGAGTTTCACAGCCAGGGGGCCACCACATAGAAGGTCCTGTCTCTTGTCCTTACCAAACGCGACTGTGAAGACAATGGGACCGAGAGTAGGGACTCCCTGGATGATCTTAAAGTCCTTGATGGTTTGTAGGGGAGTATATGTTCAGACAGGTAAACTGGACCAGAACCGTTTAGGGCTTTATAGGTTAAGACCAGCACTTTGAATTGTGCTCGGAAGCTAATAGGCAGCCAGTGGAGCTAGTGTAGTAAGGGAGTAGTATGCTATCTGTACCCAGCTTCCATGAGCATCCTGGCTGCCGAGCGTTGGACTAGCTGGAGCTTCCAGGCAGTCTTCAGAGGCAACTCCACATAGAAAGCTTAATCTGCAGTGTCCCTGACTGCATGGAGAACATGTCTACAATATGTAAATAAGGGATAACATTAGGATTAACTATGTACTCCATATGTGACATTGGGACAAGCACAGTCCTACAATCTATGGGTACGTTATTACTGAAATAGTCACTCGGCATATAAATAGAGAAGAAATACATCTATGCCCGAGGAGCATTTTCTGATGGGTAAGGAACTTTACTTTCTCTTAAGTGAAGACCTATGTGAGAATGAAGGTCAAGTGGCTTTTATTCTTAAGTTTTCTATAGGATCATTCTAAATTTGGGTTTTATGTCTAGCTTCTAGATGTTAGATTTCCTTATGGCTGTCTTTATGCATCAGCAAAAAGAACTGAATGCCACATAAAAGAGCTTTCACAATTGCTATTTAATTGCAGATGTCTCTACCACAAGTGGTCCTTTGATCATAAGACACCAGAGATGTGAACTGGTCTGAATCATCACAATGAAGCTAAAACTTTTTAAGTTCCCTTACAGAATTTTCCTCATTCATACTCTATCACTAAGACAAAAAATAAGCACGAACACCATTAAGTAAATGATAGACTATAGGTTTTTACTTTGTATGCATTTTCTTCATGATCAGTTTGACTGTTTTCAAGAGTCAAACTGATCATGAATTGCTAGGAATATTTTCAGCAGTCACTGCTTCAATTATTCTCTTCTAGTGCAAGAAAGGAATGATATGAGTGCATTCAGAAGTTCAAGCACATAAAAATATCTCTGGGGTACTTTGGCTTTATGATACTTTACGTCCTATCTATTTTTCAGAGAAGAAATCAATAAAGAATGTAAATTATACTATGTCTTGACTTACATAAAGTAGCTTTGGGAATACAATAGAAGTTCAAGAGCTATGGCAAAAAAATCAAAACAAAAGCCTTACTTAAAATCATGCAGATAGAAAGAAAACAGCAAGAAATGTTTTTTAAAAATATGACACTGGTTGCAATGCACTGTTCCCAACAGGCACTCAAGGGCAGTATTTGTTTTTTGGTATAGAAGGAGAACTGTAGGTCCATACTCTGTAGCCATAAAATAAATTCCCAAGGGGTGGGTGGGGGGAGGGCTGGTTAAAACATTTTTAAAAAATTAGTAGATCATGAAGAATAGGTCCATAACTCAAAATAATTTAAATTCTATGCTTCATTCTACATTTTATATAGTCTTAATTCAATTTTCTATTTTTAAGTTTCAAGTCTAAAAAGAAATTAAAAATGTTACAAAAGAATACCACAATGGCTGTTGGAAACACTTGATAACTGTGTCAATACACTGTGACAGAAATTAGGCTTCATCAATAAACTTCAGTGTCAATATCTATTCTTTGTAATGTTTTGCTAAGCTGAAGGGACAATGACAGATTTCTTGGGAGTGTATGGTTATTACAAATTCAGCATTCGAAATAACTAAAAAAAGATGCCCAGCTTGGGAAGAAGTCTCACTGTTGTATAGACTCTCTTTTAGTTCTTCGAGTGTTGTCATTCATAGCTGCAGTTTTGAGATGACTCTTCAGGTTAGTGTCTCCCGATCTGGAATGAGATTTCAACAAGGTGCTGAAATTACCATCATTCTCCACAGGTAACAAGTTTTGAATCATTGCTCCCTCTTAAAACCTGTTCTTGTTGGCCACAAAGTTTTGGTGGATTATGTCATCTTCACATTGAAAACATTGATTAAACATCTGCAACATCAAAACTTGGTCGCTTCCACTGGCTACTGGCTTTTGCTGCTATTTCAATGTAAAGGCAGCAGCCAGTGGAAGCGACCAAGTTTTGATGTTGCAGATATTTAATCAATATTTTCAATGTGAATATGACATAATCCACCAAAACTTTGTGACCCAGCTGCAGGCTTGCTGGAGATCTTGTCACTGCATTGGTAGAAAAATCTTCTGGCAGTTTTTTGTTACTGTTAATGATAACAATGTATGAAAGAGTGCCTTCAGTGTACAAAATCAGAGAATTGAAAGATTCTTATATTCAATGTGACCAACCCCCTGTTTAATGCAGGAATTCCAGCTCCTAGACCATCCAGCCTACTACACCCCACCACTTCTCTGAGATAATTGATTCAATTGCAAACCCACTCTTACCTTAAAGAAATGTAATATTCAATTCTAATCTACCCTCATGCAACTTAGAACCATTTGATCTGGGTCTACCAGGTAGATTGGGAGAGGCTTTGGGCCTCACATAAGAAAAGTTCTCTCATTACCACAACATGAGCTCACCCAAGGAGAAAAAAATGTATGTCAGCTTAGGACATATAGCATTTTTCCCATTTGTGTAAGCGTGAGAATTAAAAAAAAAACAACAATAAGACACAGAGGGTTTATCAGAAAGTTTAACTTCATTGCGTCTTTTGCCATACCAGGCATGTGCTCCAATGACTTGAGAAATGATTTCCTTAATTCTTTAGGGTGTATCTTATACCCCCACACATATATACATATCTCTATAGGAGTTCTCGATATATTTGTCTGTGTTTCATTATGAACATTTTGGTTTGAGAAAGTCAGCTTATATTTGATGTTCTGGCAGAGAAAGAAAGAGCAGCTGATCACCTGAGACACAGCCACTAAAACCAGTTCTTGTCTCTTTGTCCTTAGAGACAGAAAAGATATGCAGTCTTGGGTGGAATAGACAAGAGAACACGCAGCAAAAGAACTTTCCAATTTCATCAATCAAAGCAATGAGCTTGATGGATGAAAAATGATGAGAATAAGCCTAATGATAAGGTTAGGAAAATAAGATGACCTTTTCCAAAGTAATGCTACATTTAAAAGCATGAAAGAAAACACACTCTCATCAGATTATATCTTTGTATAAGTTATTTGGAGAATTCTTCTGCATTATTTACAGCCTTTGTTGCCATTGTTGTTATTTTAATAGGGATCTCCCCTGGCCCACAAATTGGGATTCAAAGTGACTCCTAGTTTATAAGATATATACAATTAAAATATATAAAATGTAAATATTAACATAGAATTAAATTAGTCACAATATTAAAAGAATTAATAAAAGAATAAAAACAAATAAAATGCAAAAAGCTTTAAGGACAGTTTAGTTAAAATAATATGGGATCCCCTTGTCCATTCTATAGAAATACTTTTTTCAAAGCCTGTTTGAATAAAATGTTATATTAGCATTAAATCAAATATCTGTGGTATTTTATGTGTTGTTCAAATAACCAGTGTTAGTGCTGTACTGTAAGATGTCATAGATATTTGATTCAATGCTAATTTAATTTACAGAACTAATATGTTTAACTTTGCATGTACTTCCTACAGAAAGAAATTAATCTATACTATAACTATAAAACTATGGTGAGTTTTTTTTCCTGTATGGATAAATAACTGAACATCGAACATTTTTGTCATACTCATTTGATAGGTTGAAAGGAATATTAAGTATCTTAAATTATTGTCATGATTTTATTAATATGGGAATTAAATATTGAAAGGCTGTGTTATAGTTAAACTTTCAAGGTCAACACTATAATTGGCACTAAAGGATAATGTGTCCCATTGAAAATGAGGGTTTATGTGATAAGACGGAATCAGGAGGCACTGACATGTGGGTTTCTTTCAACTATGGCTTTATGTAACAGTGTACAACCAATAGATATTTATCCAGAGGTGGGCAACATGTGCCCATTTTTCTATCACCTCCATTCCCTCAAGTTACTCTTCTTCCTCCTCCAGGTCTATTTCTCTTCTTTCACCCCTTCTCCGAGTGTCTCATTCTCTATTTCTCTCAATTCTCTACTGGGCAGGTTTCATCCATTCTCCTAGAGGAGTTTCCAGTGCAGCCAGAGAAGGGACTCTCCACACCAACAAAGTTGGTGGGGGGAGCGATTTGCCCCTCCCCCTGAATGGAGAGAAATGGGAGGTTCCTATGGAACCTCCTGGAAGGAGGGCGGGGGCTGGATGAGCTCTCGAGCCAGCCTCCTCCCTCAGTCTTTGAAGACTTGCTACCCACCACACCCGCCCATTGACAGTATAACTTTCGGTTGCCCGTTGGAGCCGGGTAGGAATTTTTTCCCCCTCATGTTCTGGGGTTTTTTTTCGCCTACCCTATACTGTTATTAGGGGCTAGCTGGGGTGGTCCGGTTTAATTAGGCTAGCATAAATAGCTCAGGAAAACACAGACATGGAGGTATACGCAAGGCACCCCTTAAGGGTGGGGGTCATTGTGCAACAAACACTCACCTAGAGGTCAGCAAATGGGTGAGGGGACATCACTTGGCACAGAAAGAAGAGAGGCTGATAAACACTCACCTAGAGGTCAGCAAATGGGTGAGGGGACATCACTTGGCACAGAAAGAAGAGAGGCTGATAAACACTCACCTAGAGGTCAGCAAATGGGTGAGGGGACATCACTTGGCACAGAAAGAAGAGAGGCTGATATCAATTATCTGAGACAGGCTTCTCCAGACTTTTACCTTCAGGTGGCCCGGTTGAGGATACAGGGCACACAGATATTACACACTAAATAGCCGAGGACGCTGCCTCAGTTTGCCACCAAGTTCCTAGACACATAGTTTAGTTCAGGTAAAGTTTAAATAGGTAACAATTAATAAAGTTGCCCAAATTTGAATCCATACCATTGTTGTCTGTCTCGTTATTTCAGGGGTTAAGGGGCAAATGGTGACAAGGAGGCAGAGTCTGCAGGCAAGAGACAAAGCAGCAGCACACGCTTTTTTAAAAAAAAAACTTTTCATACAAAATGTTAACACTAAAAAAGAGGTCAAGTCTGGAAAACCCTACTTCCAGCAACTAATCTATACAGGCAGCCCCAAGTTACAAACATCCAATTTACAAATGACTCAAAGTTAAGAATGGGAGTGAAACAACAGGAAGTGAGAAAAATCTATCACTCAGAAAGGAAATTCATTCCTGAAAAAGTTATCATGGGGAAAAGGTGTTTTACCTGAAGCTTTATCACTAATCCTTGTTTCCTGCACTTTCCTCCCCTTTTCCTCGTAAGATGAGGCAAATTGTGGCGGGGCAACATGTGTTGCTGCACATTGCCATCCTTTCTCCCTTTAGATGGGGACAGCAACTGGATACAAACGCACGCTGTCCTGTTCCCACCATATGATGGGGGAAGGTGGGAGGGCACGCGGGGCACCATGTGCCGTGCCATGTACCTTCCCTTTTGCCAGCAACTGCCAGCAAAATGGCACTGCATGAAAGGTCTATGTTAAAAGGTCTTAAGTTCTATAATCAACAGTAATTAAATACTGTGACTAATTTTAGAAAGATTACATTTTCAAAAAATCACTTTTGGATTATTAGTGACAAATGAAAAGAAAGTTATTTCATTTTATCCAACAAACTAGAATGACATTATATTTCATTCAGTGGTTTTGTTTTACTGGTCTTGTTGTTTAAGACCAGTATTCAGCTTATCTCACATTGGTTCAAGCTCTAAAACTCAGAAAATTGGAAATTAAGGCTCATGCCTTAACATATCCTGTGAGCCGGAATTAAATGCAATGTCACATTGTTCGTGTCTCCACACTTTTGTTTTCCAGCTCCATATCAAGATGGGTTAAGTGGTGCTCCTGGGTCTAGGAAAGGTGTTCCACTGTGTTCTACTCCAGAGGGACATTATGAAAACCATGAATCAGTTTTGCTAAAGGACCCCTTTTTGGTTGAGATATTGCACATTTGCTCCACTCATAATGCCTGTATAAATTCCAAAGTTGCACAGGCATTGGGTGCAGATTGCTAAATACTAAGAAAACTGTTTCTTATCTTCAGTTAAAAAGAGAAAACTAGGCTGAATTAGAACAACCCAAAAGGCCTGCCTATATTTTCCTATGATGCTATGTCTCCTCTGAATGAATACCTGGAGGAAATAATGGGCTGGATGAGGAAAAACAAACTGAAACTGAATCCAGACAAAACAGGGTGCTTGCCATCAAAGGTCCTAATCTGGGGGTGTGTGGGGGTGTCAACCAGATGAGTTTGGACTGGATGAGTTTACACTCCCCTTGAAAGACTGAGTCTGCAGCTTAGAAGTGCTCATGGATCTCTCTCTCTAAATATCAGCCCAAGGCTGATACAGCAGCTGACCCCCTTCCTAGATTTGGAGGACCAAAAGATAGTAGTGCACACACCGATAACCGCAATGCACTTTGCATGCTTATAGCCCTGGGGATGGGGTATTTGAAGACTCCCATAAAGAAGGGAAACTTGATTGGGGATGGCTGGCCTTGCCAGCCCAACCATGAGATGGGGGTGGAGCAGCAAGTTATTTGAGGATGCTCTGTCCCCCCTCAGTCTGCTTTGTCTTGGCAGACCTAAAGATGGTAGTGCACGTGCTGGTAACCTCAAGTTTGGATTTCTGCAATGTGCTTTACATTGGGCTATTTTTGTACCAAATTCAAAAAATCCAATTGGTTCTAAATACAGCAGCCAGGCTGGTTACAGGAACATCCATGATTGAGCATCAGCATATTACATCCATACTAAAGTATCCCCAGGGGCTGCCAATTAGTTTCCAAATAAAGTACAAAGAGTTGGTTTTGACTTTTAAAGCATACATGGTTAGCTACAGGATTACATTCTACTATACAATCTGTCCTGGAGGTTGCACTTCAGCCAACCAGAACCCAACTGGTGACTGTCACACAGAAGACCTTTTCATCTCCCACCCCAAGATTGTGGAATAACCTGCTGGAAGAACTACAAAAGCTACATGAGCTGTCAGAATTTAAAACCCATCTAAAGACCTATCTCTTATGGCAGGCCTACCCAGTCAATATTAATCAGGGACATGAGAGAAGCCTCCCACCGTATGGTAACACATCCAGGCGTCCCCTGGGCAATGGCTCTGCAGACAGTCAATTCTTTCACACTAGAAGCAACTTGCAGTTCCTCAAGTTGCTTCTGACATGACAAAAATGAATTTTAAACTTGTGTATTTTGTTCACTATATTTTAATCTTTCTTCTATGTAATTTGTAGAAATACATTTTACTATTTGTATTTTATTTAATGTTTATGATGACTATGTACCCTGCCTTGAGTCACGTGGAGAGGCGGGTAAGAATTATTATTATTATTATTATTATTATTATTATTATTATTATTATGGAAATTATCTAAACAATCACCAAGACACACTCATAAAATCATCGACATTTCCAGTCCAAAACCCAGATTTACTTTTCCCAGTTTTGTGAAATACAATTCTTTTGAAATCTATCATTGTTTTGAACCTCTGACAGTTAAACAGCAGATGGCGTTGTTTCCTCAACAATGAAGTCAAAGCCAAACTAGCTTACAAATGTATGCAATTTATAAAATGTTATATATTTCTTTTTCATTAGTTGCTGGAATGGGTGGTGAAACAGAGTGCTGGATTTTCTTTTATTCCTTTGGTTGTGCTATAGCTGCCTGATTGTAATAAGCAAGAGTTTTCATTTAATTTGATTAATTTGATTTAAGTATGTAACTGTGCTACTTCACCTGTCAATGTCACTAATACCATAAATTCTGAATGACACATAAACTGACACATTACTGTTTTTCTGGTAAAGTACAAACTTTTTGGTTCATATCTTAAAAGAGATCACAGTCAAATTCAGATAAACAACAGGATAAACAAATAAAATAAACTGGAGTTATTAATGGCCCACTTAGAAATTCCAAAATCTGTATTAGGACAACATTTTAATTATTACAACTAAAGGTCAGAAAACAGTGTGGAAAAATTAGAGAATTAGTCAGGAATACACAGTGCCAACAGCCAGGAAGAGTTATACTTCTAAACTCTTATACTAACTGGATCACTTTCTCTCATTTTTGTGTGGGTTCATGTTGACTCTGACTTATGGCAACCCTATTTTAGGATTTTCTAGAAACGATTTATTTGGAGGTGGTTTCCACCTTCTTCCTAGGATAAGAGAAAATGATTTGCAAAGGTAATCCAGTGGGGTTCCACGAATGAGAAGGGATTAGAATCCTGGTCTGCAAGGAGTACTAGATTTCTTTAATTCTTTTAATTGATACATCAATTCAGTTAACAAACTCTTGCCATACAAGTCTTATCTCAATATACATTATTCTAAAAGTAGCTTTACCTTATATGATGCATCCCTTAGGTGTGTATCTTGAATTACCCATGCCCTCCCCACCCCCATTTTCCCCCTCCCTCCTGGAACAGCAAATCCAAATGATGTCATTGTATTGATTTAACCTGGTTCAAAGTTCTATATTTATCATCTTCATCTATTTTGTCACTTAGAATAGACCATTTCCTTTACCAGTTCTGATTTGCATGTACTATTCATATACTTATTTTTCCTTTGAAAAATAAGTATCAGGAAAGTTCATCTTCACAAATTGTGCTAGGTAGTGTTGTTGGCTGATGAGCAGAACTCTAGAAATCCTTTAAAATCTATCAGTGGTACTATAGTTATGGGAAGATAGAAGTCGCGGCAAGCACTTCAGTACCATGGATAGATCCAAAGCTCCACTAGAATCTCATATTTTTACCTGTCTTTGACCTGTCTGCCTTTTCCAAAGCCCATTCTCTTTCAGAAAAGTGGAAATCCCAAAGAAATAGCCCTTTGCCACACTGCTTTGCTCTCCTTTTGCCAGTTCATTCATTGCTGAGCCAGAGCTATTAACTACAGACCAGAGGATGATGGACCTTTGTTAGGATTAGTTTTGGGAACTATTGTCTCTGCCATTTTTGGTACAAAAGCTTTTAGTTCAAGAGGTTCTTGGCTAATGGGCCCAGGCCCAGTGTCAGGATCCAATACCTCTTTTACTAGTTTGTTCACCGCTTCATTCACTGTGTCTAGTAACTGCTTTGCTAATGAGCATTTGAGGACCCCCGTGACCAAATTAAAATATTTTGGGTTAAATTCTTGGAAACATGACCAGCCACAGAAGATTAAGCTCTTTCTGTTGAAACTAACACTTTGCATTCTTCCTGGAAACCAGCATCCAATGCTAATGCTGCCCCCCAAAAAACAAGAAACTAAGCTTCGAGGTTCTCCAGAACTTAGAAAAGGAGCACAACCTGAAAAATGTGTGTCAAACATAAGATGTAGGACTTAAAGAGAATTTGATAAGGACACCATGAGATTGCAAACTGTGTTCTGCTCCAGGCTGAAGCTTTGGGATTTGTGAACAGACATCGTAAGCAATTCAATACAAAGCATGACAACAATATACCACTTTAGTACAATGAGGATGTACATCATCACTATGGTTACTTAAATCTCATGATCACAGCACACAGATTTAAAAGGGCAAAGCAGAACCAAATCAAAGGTGGTTTTGTTGCTTTTTCAACCTTTCAATACATAGAATGTGGAAAGAATAATAGTTTGGGAGGAGGCAAGCTTCTCACAAATCAGCATGTATCAATTGTTGTTTTAAATTCAATAATAAGAATATTAAAATAACAATAAATGTTTCATAACACCTCATTTTCTACAGCTCTAACCCACTTTTGAAAGCATTACAGAAGCAAAAATTTTAATAGACTTCCAAAAAATTGTAAATTTCAAAGAAGAGGTCAAATTTCACAGTCATGTGCAAGGCCCTGATTATGCCTCTCTTTAAGAGCCTGGTTCCCTACATTGGTAGATTGGATATTATTAAGCAGTGGCTATGACTCATTTATGATCTGAAAAATTGGATGGTACATATGCTTGCTATTTATATTTTGTTCTTCCATCAGAAGGCTCAGAGACCTTACATATAATTCTCAACTGAGGCTTCCTTATAGGAACACTTAACTTAAGTATTATATTGCATCACATATATTTGGATTGAATTGCTTTCAAGGTGTAACAGATGGGATGTGGATCAAACCATGGCAGGAATGTTGTATATTAGCAATTCAATAGTAATTATTTGAAAACTAATTCAGAATAATATCCACATCAACAGTGAAAGGTAAAATCTGCATGTTTCATAAATTCACAGAATTAGAAGGAGTCTTTCAGGCAATTACTAAAGTGCATCCCATGGTTTGCACAAAAGTAAATGTGACTCTCCAGTCCATAATTTTTGTAATTTTTCACTGAAAAAAAATCATTTTCTGTTAGGGGTATACTTTTCCCAAATGTATTTAAAGCCAATAAGAAGGATCTTTTACCCAAAATCAACCACTTTCCTAATTAGTAAAAGTGCCTATTTAAGGCCTTATGCATAAAGTAGTACATGAAGGAACGGCATTAACAAACTACCAACATTTTTTTTAAAAAAAATGCCCTATTAAATCCATCAGAATAAACCTCTTCTAATTCAAGTCTCTTCAACCAATCCTTGTCTTCCCAAAAAACAAAGAAAGGAATTTGGAAAGAGCTGAGTCTTTTCATGCTGACCTGAAAATGAAAGGACAACAAAGAGAAAACAGGTTTAGCCTCCCCGTGAAGTGAATTGAGAAGCAAAGAACAGTTACTTAAGTAGAGTCCTTCTCATGTATCCACCTGACATTCTTGCCAAATCTCAAAGCCCAGATGGGCATGTAAGGAATACTACATTTCTTCAAATGGACTCAAGCCATGTAGATGTTTACAGTTCTTAAAATCTCAAAAACAAAAGACTTATTTCATAAAATTAATGCTTTCCAACTGCAGTGGTGTGAGAGTGAATAGGTGCTGGATGAAAATATATTTTAACACTTTATACAGACTTAAATGAGTTTTCAGCTTATTAAAAGGAATACAGATTAAAAGCTATACAAAAACTTTAGTAGAAAACAATTAAGATTTTTGAAAAACAATTAACCAACCTAAAGAGTTAAAACTATTTGAAATTCTTCAGGAGTGCACCGTATACCGTGCAGCTGTGCACAAGTCTACATAGGGACCACTAAACGCAACACCTAAACATTAATCAAGGAACATGAAAGGCACTACCGACTAATTCAACCGGAGAAGTCAGCCATAGCAGAGCACCTGATGAACCAACCTGGACACAGCATGTTATTTGAGAACACAAAAATGGTGGACCACTCTAACAACTGCCATGTCAGACTACATGGAGAAGCCATTGAAATCCACAATCAGTGGACAACTTCAACAGAAAGGAGGAAACCATGAAAATAAAAAAAATCTGGCTACCAATATTTTTAAAACATTTAAAATCAGGACAGTAAATAAAAAGCAACACTCAGAAAAGAGGGGTTCCAGACAGGAAACATTAGGGCCAGCTAACACCTCCCAACAAAGGATTCCCCCAGGCAGGAAGCAGGCAGGTTTTGAAGTTGCAAAGCCATTAAATGCTAATCAAGGTGGCCAATTGCAACTTTAACACTTGCTTCAAGCAGACAAGAGTTCTTTCTCCCACCCTGGACATTCCATAGATATATAAACCTCACTAGTTTCCAACAGACCTCACAACCTCTGAGGATGCCTGCCATAGATGTGGACGAAACTTCAGGAGAGAATGCTTCTGGAACATGGCCATACAGTCCAGGAAACTCACAGCAACCCAGCATTTGAAATTCATTAAAATCGATTAAAGGGGACTGTGTAAAAATGTTTAAAAAGCAATATAAAGTGCAACATATTATTAAAAGTTCAACAAAGTTTATTTCAAAATAAATTAGATGGAAAAACAATGCTTTTATTTGTCATCAGAATGAGAACAATGCTAGATCCATACTACCTTCCCTAAAAAGGGAGTGCCATGTAAGTCCTACCCACCAAACAAGCCTGAAAAGATAGCAGAACAGAGAGAAGGACCCCTCCTGAAGATCATAGAGATATAACAGGCTCATAAAGGGGGATATGGTCATTCAGACAGCCTAGACTCGAGCCATATGAAATTAAATCATAGTTAGCTTGGCACTGTAATTCTATACATCAGATGTTACAATCCTTGCAGACAGACCTCGAGACGTTATTGAACCAAGTTCTAGCATTCCTCACTATTAAGCTACAACTGCTGAGAGCAACAGTACAACAATATTGATAGGATCACATTATTCCCTTCTCTGCTATGTACCTTGACAGCAAACCTCATTGAACTCAGTGGGACTTGCTTCTTAGTACCCATAACTATGGTGGTAATCTTAAGGGAACTGAAGATTACAGCAAAAATCTCACACCCCGTTACACTAGATTCCATAGTTGTAAATTATACAAGGTGCCAAGGCCTTGAGGTCAATCTTCATGCAATGTTAAATGTTTATTTGATCATAAAGTCAAAAGGGAAAAGAAAGAAAGAAAGAAAAAAGAATGATGCCTCTGGAACATAGCCATACAGCCCAGAAAACTCACAGCAACCCAGTAATTCTAGCCATGAAAGCCTTCTACAACACAAAGGTGCCTCTATTCCTACAGCATAGTTGGCAGCATCAAGGCCTACATTTATTCAACCTCTGAGAAAATTCAACTGGAACAGCTGTTTTTATGCAAGTGTAGTGTAATAACAGTAGCCCAAATTGTGGATTTGATGATATCTTTCAAAAACAATACTACGACTTAATTGGATCTGCTTTGAATAATCAAACACAATTCTAACAAAACCACATTTTCAGTTCCACGTTCAACTCTTTACTTTGAATTATTGAAGATCACAACACAGTGATTTTTTTCTATAGCTTTGGTTGCCAGTCAGTGGATATTGCTACTGACGTACAAGATATGGATTCAGTTTGACTAACAAGCTGGATGCTTTGGGAATGTATAAACCATCTGCTTACTTTCCCTGTGAGTAACTGAAAAGGTAGAACAGATGTTCCTGGGTTTCCCAGAGAATTGTAAACCATCCTAGCAGCTGATGCTCCTTCTCTCTCCACTGGTAGGAAAGAAACATCCTCCTGTTCTGATTCCAACCCCAGGGAGCAGAGATGAAATGAAGGTGGATGTCGAACAAACGGTTCTTATTTGGATTTGCATGCAAACAAACATTCAGGCTTAATGTAACCAAATAAATATATACAGATATCGTGTTTTCCAAATTGGAAAGTACATGTATTTTAGCATGCTGATGTGTTTTAAATATTTGAACCTGTTTTGAAATATGTTGTAAGATATCCTGAGTGCTTCTCTTCTTCTGCATTATCACAGGATGTCTATGCCCTACACCACTGGAGAAATTATACTATTTAGCCGGTATTCCACCACCTGACATCCGCCGGGAAGTAGCAGCCAATAATGAAAGGACCAAAGCAATGACATCTCTGACCCATCCACCAATGCCTTAAATCAAGAAACAGCTTTCTAAGATCTACAGAGATATTCACAGGAACACCTCAGCAAGCAAGAGTCCAAAAGTGACAGGTTAAATCCTGGAACCTCAAGCCATTGCTGATACCGAATGAGAGACTCCCCCTTGACACACAAAAGACTGGGTGACTTGGAAGGTGATGAACAGATTGTGCTCTGGCAGCACGAGATGCAGAGCCAACCTTAAGAAATGGGGCCACAAAATGGAGTCCACAACATACGAGCATGGAGAAGAGCAAACCACAGATCACCTATTACAATGCAGTCTTAACCCTGCCACATGCACAATGGAGGACCTTCTTATAGCAACACCAGAGGCACTCCAAGTGGCCAGCTACTGGTCAAAGGACATTTAGTATAATGCCAAGTTTTAAAACTTTGTGGGGTTTTTAAAATACATTGCAACTGTACCCTTGGTTCGCTTCTTATACGATAAATAAATAAATTCGGAGTGCTACTCATACTTGGCTTCTGGTCTTCCCCAATAGTCATTGAGTACCTTCCAACCTGGAAGACTCTTCTGGCACCATCTCTTACTTAGTTTTGCATTCTCTCATCATAAGATTTTCAAGTTAGAACACTTCAGGTCTAGTTTAACATAGCCTTTTTCTGTAAAGTATTAATGGTGCCGATGGTGCCACATTAGCTATGGTGCTATTGTCTCTGGGAGATCCTCTGCCACTGCCATGGTGGGTCATTAGTGGATGAAAAGCCACTGGCACTAATCCACAACAGTTAATACTTTAATAATACCACCTGTTTGTCTTTTTAGGAAACAGACATTCTGAATTATTCACTGGGGCAACGGAGGAAAAGTAAATTTTTACTCTGCTAGAAAATGTATTCTAGCTTTGAAAGGGTTTCTTTTAAACATGGTCTTTTTGTCACATGGCAATGTATTCATGTTTATCTCTTTTCTTTTGTAGTTATCTTTTGTGGTTTGGCAGTTATGTTGGTATTGCAAGTAAACTAATAAATATTAATATTTTGAAATGTTATTCTAAGCACCACAAGACTCAAGGTGTGTTTTGCTGCAACAGAGGAATGTTTATTTTGTCCCTGTTATGTTTTGATTAAAAAGCAGAAGAAAAACTGTAAGAATAGATTTCAGCTGGAAACTCAATCAAGGAAGCCATGTCCCTTGGTCGGCAAGACCTGAGCAGGACTTATGATGATAGGGTGACTTGGACCACTAACTCATGGGGTCACCATAAGACAAACTCAACTTGATGAAAGTGACCAAAAACAAATTGAATAAGGCTGGATCAGAAATGTGTCAACTTTCCAACTGGAGTTTCTAACCTTTGAGAAATTGAGGCAGGAAGAATAATGGCATATATGAAGTTTCCACAAATTATGACAGTTTCTATTATAGTTCCAAGTGTTAGGGAAAACTCCCAAAAATAGAGCAGAGCATTCAAAGATACAAACAGGATACTTATAGGTGGGTTGCTATGAGTTTTTCTGATTGTACGGCTATATTCCAGAAGCAGTCTCTCCTGACATTTTGCCTAAATCTATGGCAGGTATCCTCAGAGGTTGTGGGGTCTGTTGGACACTAGGCAAGTGGGGTTTATATATCTGTGGAATATCCAGGGCAGGCGAAAGAACTCTTGTCTGTTTGAAGCAAGTTTTAATGTTCCAATTGGCCACCTTGATTAGCATTGAATAGCCTTGCAGCTTCAAAGCCTGGCTGCTTCCTGTGACTACAAAGACTTATAGTTGAACATTCAGCTCACAGCAAGCACAGTATGAAGTGTTGTGGCAGGAAATGAATTTAGAGCTTAGGAAGCAAAGATGATGAGTTCAATCTTCATCTTTGTTTATTTTAAAAAATGTTTATTTACAAAAAATAATAACTATATTTCTTAAGGTTTATTGGAAACTAGACAAGTGGGGTTTATATATCTGTGGAACGTCCAGAGTGGGAGAAAGAACTCTTGTCTGCTTGAGGCAAGTGTGACTGGTTGCCATTGGCCAGCTTAGTTAACATTGAATAGCCTGGCTGCTTCCCGCGGAAATCCTTTGTTGGGAAGTGTTAGCTGGTCTTGATTGTTTCATGTCTGGAATTCCCCTGGGTTTTTTTTAGTGTTTTTTCTTTACTGTCCTCATTTTAGAGGGTTTTTTTAAATACTGGTAGCCGGAATTTGTTCGTTTTCATGGTTTCCTCCTTTCTGTTGAAACAGAAATGTTTTCTCCCCCCCCCCCCCCCCGGAACATCACAGACATCTTTTTTATTGTATTAGATAGCACTGGAAGAAGACAGGGGCCCCTTCCAAACAGCTGAATAAAATCCCACATTTTCTGCCTTGAACTGGAATTTTTGGCAGTGTTCACTCAGATAACCCAGTTCAAAGTGGATGCTGTGGGATTTTGCACCTTGATATTCTAGGTTTATGGCTGTGTGCAGGCCTGTAGCCAGGATTTTGATTGGGGGGGGGGCTGAGTTTGTTTCGGGGGGGGGGGGGCTGAGTCTGAGTGAAAGAGGGTCTACCCTAGCAAACCTTTTGTATCGTTACCCCAATACCCCCATGCATATGGGATATATTGAGCATGGTGATCAGATCATGATATGAATAAACATAACAGTTTAAATAATGCACCAGTAAGGCCTTTTCGCGAACCACCATGAGAATTTCGGGGGAGGGGGGACTGAAGCCCCTCAAGCCCCCCCCCCCTCCCCCGGCTACATGCCTGGCTGTGTGGAAGGACCCGAAGATGCAAGATGTTAAAAATGCTCATGTTCTATATCTATACCCATACCTTTCCCCATTCCTCATATTAGATTTTGATTAGGTGATCCCTCATAGCCTGAGGATGATGGTCCTCCAAGTGTAGCGTCTTGGTGGTGGGTCCGAAAGTGGTTGTGGAGCCTTATTCTTGATCTGCAAGTTCTCTCGCAGTGAGGACATCGGTTTCCAGGTGGAAGGCAGTCCTGGTCAGGGTTGGCTTGACATGCCTTCTTTTTGGTACACTTCTGTCTTTCGCCCTCCATTCTTGCCTCTTAGAATTCTGCAGCACTGCTGGTCACAGCTGGCCTCCAGCTGGAGTGCTCAAGGGCCAGGGCTTCCCAGTTCTCAATGTCTATGCCACAGTTTTAAGGGTTGGCTTTAACCCCATCTTCAAATCACTTTTCCTATCCACCAACACTATATTTCCCATTCTTGACTTGAGAGTACAACAACTGCTTTGTGAGATGGTGATTGGGCATTTGGACAATGTGGCCAGTCCAGTAGCGTTGATAGTGTAGGAGCATTGCTTCAGTGCTGGTGGTCTTTGCTTCTTCTAGCACACTGATATTTGCTTGCCTGTCTTCCCAAGTGATTTGCAGGATTTTTTTGGAGGCAGCACTAATGGAATTGTTCCAGGTGTTGAGTGTGCCTGTAGACATTCCACATTTTGCAGGTGTATAGCAGGGTTGGGAGGACAATAGCTTTATAAACAAGAACCTTGGTCTCCCTATGGATGTTTTGGTCCACAAATACTTTCTGCTTCATTCGGAAAAATGCTGGACTCGCAGAGCTCTGGCGGTGTTGTATTTCAGTGTCAATGTAGGACCAGGCTGTGGCACAGCTAGTTAATAGCCAGTTGCATTAAATCACTACTGACTGAGAGGTCATAAATTCGAAGCCAGCCCAGATCAGAGTAAGCTCCCGACCATTAATAGTCTAGCTTGCTGTTGACCTATGTAGCCTGAAAGACAGTTGCATCTGTCAAGTAGGAAATTTAGGTATTGCTTTATGCGGGGAGGCTAATTTAACTAATTTATGATACCATAACTAATTTATTATGTCATAAAATCTTCCAGCAGCATGCAGAAGAATGAGTAAGTACTCCATCCACCGACATCACAAGTGGACAGTGAAGTGGCAGCTCCCCCTGTGGCCGGAACCAAACATACTCTCATGAAGCCAGAAAAGCTGAAATGTTCAATTGCCTCTGTGACTATCTATATATGTTGTATGTCTAAATGGCACTGAATGTTTGCCATGTATATGTGCATTGTAATCCGCCCTGAGAAGGGCAGGATATAAATACTGTAAATAAATAAATATTGACTTTTGTGGAGAGGTGACTCCCAAGGTAGTAGAAATGATCAACATTTTCTAACATATTTTGCAATAAAAAATTAATGAGTGTGTGTGGGGGGGGGGGGATAACTCCTCCCAACTTTGACAGATTGGAAGAAGCATGCTGTCTTCAGATAGAACAGATTTTTTTTGTCATGTCTTCAGCGACTTGAGAAACTGTGACTTGAGAGAATTGGTCGTCTGCAAGGACATTGCCCAGGGGACGCCTGGATGATTTGATGTTTTTATCAAGGACTAGCTGTCCGCTGCCACACGTTGCTGTGGCCCAATCTGCTGAAATGAAAAATAAAGTAATGAGAAAGTGCTGGTTTCTAATATATGTAATTTCTTTATGCTTGTGGGTAAACAGTATTTCTTGCTGTTTCTTTGTCAGTGTTGATGTGGGGAGTGTCTGGTTTGCCCACCCTGGAACATGCAACATATCATTGTCCTTCTTTAAGGGTCCCTTTCAAATCTATGATCTGTGTGTGTGAATCATATCTATCTATCTATCTGTATCTATGGCTGGATGGCTCTTTGTCAGGAGGACTTTGATTAAGTTTTTTTGCCCTGGTGAAGGGAGTTGGATTGGAGGGCCTTAAGTATTTTCTGTTGGTCATGGGGGCTCTGTGTGGGAAGTTTGCCCCGATTCTGTTGTTCGTGGGGTTCAGAATGCTCTTTGATTGTAGGTGAACTGTGAATCCCAGTGACTACAAATCCCAAATGACAAGGTCTATTTCCCCCAAACTCTATCTGTGTTCATATTTGGGCGTATTGCATACTCGTACCAAGTTTGGTCCAGATCTATCATTGTTTGAGTCCACAGTGCTCTCTAGATGTAGGTGAACTACAACTCCCAAACTCAAGGTCAATGCCCGCCAAACCCTTCCAATATTTTCTGTTGGTCATGGGAGTTCTGTGTGCCAAGTGTGGTTCAATTCCATCGTTGATGGAGTTCAGAATGCTCTTTGATTGTAGGTGAACTATAAATCCCAGAAGTTACAACTCCCAAATGACAAAATCATAAATTTTTGAGTGATGGTCACTCCTTGTGTTGTGAGACCTTTCGTTGCCAAATTTGGTGTGATTTCGTTAGTTGGTTCTTTTGTTTTTAAGGTACTCATTATGCACAGAGCATTTTTTTATATATAGATAGATTTATTTATTTATTTATCGTGTCATCCGCAACCAGAACATTGTATTACATTTCTAACAGAACAAAACAAACAAACAGATAAAAAAAACACACACACAAATTTTGCAAACTTGGTAGCTGATTCAATGTCCTTTGACCAGTATCTGGCCACTTGGAGTGCCTCTGGTGTTGCCGCAAGGAGGTCCTCCATCGTGCATGTGGCAGGGCTCAGGTTGCATTGCAGCAGGTGGTCAGTGGTTTGCTCTTCTCCACACTTGCATGTCGTGGATTCCACTTTGTAGCCCCATTTCTGAAGGTTGGCTCTGCATCTTGTGGTGCCAGAGCGCAGTCTGTTCAGCGCCTTCCAAGTCGCCCAGTCTGCTGTGTGCCCAGGGGGGAGTCTCTCATTTGGTATCAGCCATTGGTTGGGGTGCTGGGTTTGAGCCTGCCACGTTTGGACTCTCGTTTGCTGAGGTGTTCCAGCGAGTGTCTCTGTAGATCTTAGAAAACTATTTCTAGATTTAAGTCATTGACGTTGTGGCTGATACCCAAACAAGGGATGAGCTGGAGATGTCTCTGCCTTGGTCTGGAGATGTATCTTGCCTTAGATTGATGATGATTGAACAGATGGGAGCAAGGAACATTTTTGTCTGGCACCCTGAAGAGCTAATACCACTCTGTGTGTACACAGATTTTGTTTTCCCCCTACATTTTTGATTCCACAACTTCCAGCGTGATCAATGACAAGAACTGGAATCTCCAAAAAGAAAATGAATTAACTTTACCAAGCTCTTTATTGGGAGGCATCTCAGAATGGCAGCTCCCTCATTCAAGGAAGTTCTTCACTCTGGGACCAGGATCTCCAAGAGAAGTCCCCTTCCCAAAGCTCCGCCCCCTTTGGCCGGGATATGTGCTCTGATTGGTTCGTCGCTCCTGCTCACGTGGCTATCAAAAGATGCTCCACTGCTGGAAGTGGAAGGACAGCGAGGGAGGCGCTGCGCGGTCTGTATCTCTCTCTCTCTCTCTCTCTTCCTTCAGAAGGAGAAGGACTTTGCAGCCACGGTCAGGCAACGAGAGAGATAGGAAGAGAGAGACTGGGAAAGGAGCAGCTGCAGCCACGTCCAGATGTAGCGGGGCGTTGAGAAGTAAGGCAGGTAAGCAAAGTAGGAATGCCTTTTTGTCCTCGATGAGAACTTCGAACAGATGGCTCTTCCTTCTTTCCTCTCTCTCTCTCTCTCTTCCAACTCTCAGAGGTGTCCCCCAACTCTCCCCATTCCCCTGGCTTTGTTTGAGTCAGGAAAATTGGGAACTGGAAGATCTTCCTTCCTTCCCTCTCTCATCAGCAGATCGGAATGGATTCTGTATAGCCCCTTCTTCACCAATTCAGCTGTTTGCCCCCTTTTTTCCAATTATCTGCCCGTTTACTTCGGGGTTAATCCTACTGGGTTCCTTTTCTACACTGTAGAAAACTTGGCAACACATCACACTAGAGAAAAAATCCACTTAAAATCCAGTTTCTGCCTCCTGCAGAGTTCTGGGGTTTGTAGTTTAGTGAGGCTGTTAAAGACTCCTTCCTAAACTACAAACTCCAGAATTCTATCAATAGGTGTTGTTTTTTATTGTGTCAGGAGCAACTTGAGAAACTGCAAGTCGCTTCTGGTATGAGATAATAGGCCGTCTGCAAAGACGTTGCCCAGGGGATGCCCGGATGATTTTGATGTTTTTATCATCCTTGTGGGAGGCTTCTCTCATGTTCCCGCATGAGGAGCTGGAGCTGATAGAGGGAGCTCATCCGCCTCTCCCCGGATTCGAACCTGCGACCTGTCGGTCTTCAGTCCTGCTGGAACAGGGGTTTAACCCACTGCGCCACCGGGGGCTCCTATCAATAGGAGTATAGTGTCTAGATCCAGGGAAGTCATGCTACTACCCATGCCCTACTCTGCCTTAGTCAGACCACACCTGGAATCACACTGTGTCCAATTCTGGGCACCACAATTGAAGGGGGATGTTGACAAACTGGAATGTGTCCAGAGGAGGGTGACTAAAATGATGAAGGGTC
The DNA here is from genome assembly GCF_037176765.1 of Anolis sagrei. NCBI lineage: Eukaryota > Metazoa > Chordata > Lepidosauria > Squamata > Anolidae > Anolis > Anolis sagrei. The sequence goes on from NC_090024.1 coordinate 26,760,895, forward strand.
TGGAGAACAAGCCCTATGAGGAGTGGCTTAAAGAGTTGGGCATGTTTAGCCTGAAGAAGAGAAGGCTAAGAGGAGACACAATAGCCATGTATAAATATGTGAGAGGAAGTCATAGGGAGGAGGGAGCAAGCTTGTTTTCTGCTGCCCTGGAGACTAGGATGCAATGAAACAATGGCTTCAAACTCCAAGAAAGGAGATTCCATCTGAACATTAGGAAGAACTTCCTGACTGAGAGAGCCGTTCAGCAGGGAAACTCTCTGCCCCAGAGTGTGGTGGAGACTCCTTCATTGGAAGCTTTTAAACAGAGGCTGAATGGCCACCTGTCGGGGGTGCTTTGAATACAGTTTTCCTACTTCTTGGCAGGGGGTTGGACTGGATGGCCCATGAGGTCTCTTCCAACTCTATGATTCTGTGTAGCCCCTTCCCCACCAATTCAGCTCTTTGCCCTCTTTTTTCAATTCTCTGCCCATTTACTTCGGGCTTAATCCTACTGGGTTCCTTTTCTACACTGTAGAATGAAGGCAATTTGACAACACATCACACTAGAGAAAAAAACAACAAAATCCAGTTTCTACCTCCTGCAGAGTTCTGGGGTTTGTAGTTTAGTGAGGCTGTTAAAGCCTCCTCCCTAAACTACAAACCCCAGAATTCTGCAGGAGGCAGAAACCAGATTTTAAGTGGATTTTTCCTCTAATGTGATGAGACCCTCCTGGGAGAGGTTATTTATTTATCGTATCAGGAGTGAACCAAGGGTACAGTTGTAATGTATTTAAAAAGAAACACCAACAAAAACCCCACAAAGGTTAAAAAAAACTTGGCATTCTATTAAATGTCCTCTGACCAGTAGCTGGCCACTTGGAGTGCCTCTGGTGTTGCTGTAAGAAGGTCCTCCATTGTGCATGTGGCAGGGCTCAGACGGCATTTTAATAGGTGGTCTGTGGTTTGCTCTTCTCCACGCTCGCATGTCATGGACTCCAATTCATAGCCCCATTTCTGAAGTTTGGGACTGCATCTCGTGGTGCCAAAGTGCAGTCTGTTCATCGCCTTCCTAGTCACCCCGTCTTCTATGTGCCCAGGAGGGAGCCCCTCATCTGGTATCAGCCACTGATTGAGGTTCCAGGTTTTAGCCTGCCGCATTTGGACTCTCACTTGCTGACGTGTTTCTGCAAGTGTCTCTGTAGATCTTAGAAAACTATTTCTTGATTTAAGGTATTGGCATGCTGGCTGATACCCAAACAAGGGATGGGCCGGAGATGTCACTGCCTTGGTCCTTTCACTATTGGCTGCTACATCCCAGCAGATGTCAGGTAGTGCAATACCAGCTAAGCAGTGTAATTTCTCCAGTGGTGTAGGGACATCCCGTGATAATGTGGCATGTCTCATTAAGAGCTACATCCACTGTTTTAGCATGCTGAGATGTGTTTCACACTGGGCATGCGTACTCAGCAGCAGAGTAGCAAAGAATAAGAGCAGATGTCATCACTGTATCTGGTTGTGATCTCCAGGTTGTGCCAGTCAGCTTTCATATTCTATTGTTTCTAGCACCCACATTTTGCTTGGTATTCAGGCAGTGCTGCTTGTAGGTCAGAGCATGGTCCAAGGTAACTCCCAGGTATTTGGGTGTGCTGCAATGCTCCAGTGGGAGCAGATAATTTTGGAAGGTCTTTATCCTTCCCTGCCAGAGTGCTGATACTTCACCAAACTACAAATCCCAGGACTCCATAACATTGAACCATGACAGTTAAAGTGATTTCAAACTATGCTAATTCTATAGTATAGATGTGCTCTGGGAAGGCAGACTTACAGCTTTTGAGAGAGCAAGCTGCAAATTCCAAGAGAGGCACTCAGCACATAAGTTGAACCAAAATTCGTAAATCCGCATACATTCTCACACTTACTTTCAAGTAATGGCAGGCTGGGGTATTTGCAGTATTTTGTACAGTCACTAGGCTCAGATTTATGCTTTTTTTTTAAAAAAAAAGTCTTTCAAAACCAGTTTTAACACCAGATGTAAGCATTGGTTTGGGATGTTCTTTAAAAAAGCAGTGGATACAGGTTAATTTTGGCAGAAATTCAGTGCCAAAAGAGGAATGTAATGAAAACAGTGGAATTTCTTTCTAAGCAAGAGTGAGTTTTCCGGGCTGTATGGCCATATTCCAGAAGCATTCTTTCCTGATGTTTTGCGCACATCTATGGCAGGCATCCTCAGAGGTTGTGAGGTCTATTCGAAACTAGGTAAGTGATGCTTATATATCTGTGGAATGTCCAGGTTGGAGAAAGAACTCTTGTCTGTTCGATGTAAGTGTGAATGTTGCAATTGACTAGCTTGATTAGCATTGCATACCCTTGCAGCTTCAAAGCCTTGCTGCTTCCTGCCTAGGGGAATCCTTTGAGAATCCTTTGGGGACCCTCTGATGGTGCCCGCCATAAATGTGGGCAAAACATCAGGAGAGAATGCTTCTGGAACATGGCCATACAGCCTGGAAAATTCACAGCAACCTACTTAAGTATTTGCTTAGAAAGAAATTCCACTCTTCTCATTACAGCTTCATCTCCGAAGAAGTATGCATTGGATTTCTGCCAAAGTGAACCTACCTGCATCCAGATAGTTTGTAGGTAGTTCAGTTTCCCTATGCAATGAGTGGTTCGTTTGACTTTCCACAAATATATAGACCTCACTTGCCTAGTTTCCAACAAACCTCACAACCACTGAGGATGCCTACCACAGATGTGGGCGAAACATCAGGAGAGAATGCTTCTGGAACATGGCAATACAGCTTGGAAACCTCACAGCAACCCAGTGATATTGGCCATGAAAGCCTTCAACAACACATTAAATGCTTAAGTGTTTTGGCATTAGTGGACCAACATTATCCTCTGTGTTGGCGTTTTCAGGAGGGAAGCCTTGAAGGTGTTTCTGAATGAGGTTTCTAAGGTTCAGCTGCCCAGCCTCATTCACCAAATCTTCTAGGGAATCACAGTAGTCCTCAATTTGTAATTTCCCATTATTCATTCACTCCTAAAAAATCTTGTCAGGAAAAGGTAGAATAACTGCACAGTTCCAATCATTTGGCACTTGTTGAAGCTGTCTGCATGAAAACACTCAAAATTGCTTGTTACAATTCCTAAACTATATGTAGTATCTACGTATCAGCTCTGCAGCCTATGCATTAGTTATCAGATACCCCAAGGTACCAGATCCTATGTGATCATGGAAGTTAAGCCTAGTTGGTACGTGGATGGGAGTCCACCAGTGTAAATAAATTGTGCTATTTGTTCTAGAGAGTATAACTTCTTTATTCATAGATTTTCCCTTTTGCTGAGGACCTTAACTTATCCCAGTGAATATGGAGGACTGACTGTAATTGTGGGCTGTATTTTAGAAGAAACAAAGCCACAACTGATTAATTCTTGCCTTAGAAAATCATGAATTTAATGAGAGACTTGTAGGCATGCACAAGGTTAATCTCCACAGGTAACCTGTGTAGACTTTAATGTACATTTATTTTATTTATTTATTTACCGTATTTCTATTCCACCTTTTTCAACCCCAAAGGGGACTCAAGGCGGCTTACATATAGGCAATTATTCCATGCCTTAGAGCAACATACAATTTCAATAATATTAAAATTAAAAATAAATTAAAAAATTAATACATATTAAACATTTTAAAACATTACATTCACTATCAAAACCATGCTACCCATAATTGTAGTCCAGGTCCATTCGAATAGTAACTGCACATATTCCATATCTGTTATTGCACTGCATTATTCTCCGAAGGCTTGATCCCAAAGCCATGTTTTCACTTTCCTTCTGATGGCCAGGACGAAGGGCACTGCTCTAATTTTTGCTGGGAAGGGAGTTATTACTGTATTTATACCCTGCCCATCTCACCCCGAAGGCAACTCAGAGCAGCTTACAAACAAGGCACAATTCAATGCCACATATACATACATAAAACAAAGCAAAACATATACATTAAAACCAAAAAATTAAAATCTTAAAACCAATTAATTAAAACCATGCAATCCAAAGGCATAGCCCAGGAGCCATGCCAGTTGCAAATTGCACTATTCCATAGCTACTTATTGAACTGAGAATTACTGCCCAAAGGTTTGGTTCCACATTCACGTCTTCACTTTCTTTCTAAAGGTCAGGGAGGAGCTGATCTAATTTCATGGGGGAGGGAGTTTCATAGCTGAGGGGCCATCACTGAGAAGGCCCTGTCTCTCATCCCCACCAGTTATGTCTGTGAAGAAGGCAGGGCTGAAACCAAGGCTTCCCCAGAAGATCTTAATCTTTGAGATTTATTACAAGAAAATGGAAGTGGTATTTCGTGGGCTGATGTTCACAATTTCATTTACCATTTGAATAAATCAAAATGGATCACTCACAAGGAAAATAATTAAATTTGCTTTGCATCAAATTCCATGGGGAATGGGCCCAAACCAGCTGTTTTCCAGAATTTCTCAATCAATCCTCAACTTGCACAAAAGTGGCTTTCAATTTTACATTGGTCAAAATGTGTACATTATGTGTATATCAGAAACAGATATATACAAATTTGTGTGAGAGAGTGCATGTTTGTTTGAAAGGCACTGTCAATAGCTGACAGATTGGCTCCAAAACTTCCTTATGTTTGCTTCCAGGATTTAAATGAGTTTTCAAATGTGCTGAACCATATTTCTAAATGGGTTCAGAAGCTTGTATAATTCCTTTTTAGAGCAAGTCCAAATTAGTAATAGATTTACTGACCCACTAATATGGGAGCTACTAGTTATAAGTGGTTATTTCAAGTCATGTTGGGGTATAAAATGCAGACAGGTACAGAATGTAGGGCTAGGGAAGATGATTAGATGAGAAATGTTAAAAAGACGAGCAGTGGAATAGACTACAGTCAGAGAAAGCATAGTTAATTAGTATTGTAATTTGGGTGTGCAACTGTGGCCTTTTTTGAACTACAACTCCCCAAATCCTGCACAACTGGCTACACTGCTAGATAAATAAAATTCTGAAAATAAGACTCATGAATGTTTGGTTGTCTTGGTTTGCCACTGCCTTGGTCTTAAAATTTAATACGTTCTATTTCCTAGGAGAAAGAAGACACTTCCTGTTGATAGTTGAAGCATGAAGTCACCTCCTTGTTGCATGTCCCTTTCTTCTGGAGCATCTGTGGAAGAGCTGGATGAGAGCATATCCTTGGGGTCCTTTGAGTCCAGTGTCTTCTGTAGTGAGGAGGAGCCTGCATCCTTACTACCAAAAGTAGCCCCTTCGCTGGTAGCCCCCTCGCTGGACTGCATCACTGTTAATGTTGGAGGGGCCCGCTTTGTACTGTCCCAGAAGAAGCTGTGCTGCTACCCAGATACTCGCCTGGGCAAGTTGGCCGTGGTGGTTTCGGCAACCCGGGATGTTGCCTCCAGCCTTTTGGACCTTTGCGATGATGCCAACTTAGTGGAGAATGAATATTTCTTTGACCGGAGCTCTCAAGCTTTTAGCTACATCCATAATTATTACCAGACTGGACGGCTACATGTAATGGATCAGCTTTGTGCACTTTCCTTCTTGCAGGAGATACAATATTGGGGACTGGATGAGCTCAGCATTGACTCTTGCTGCAGAGACAGGTGGGCCATTTGTTATCAGTGGGCATGAATTTGGTGGGATAGTTTAGAATTGGTAAATCCAAGTTTCTTGAAAGCTTTTTTTATTTCAGGCATGTGGGAAAGGTCCTCTGAACAGAATTATTTTCCTTAACATGTGTATCCTCCTTCAGAAAAAAAAAACCAGACTGAGAGATGTACATATTAAAAACTATCCTGTTGGAGCTTTATATTACAAATTGAACTGTTACAGAGCTGTGTATATTTTGCAGGTAATGCTCATTCTCTTCCAAGGTTGGAATTGAGGTTGTGTCACTTTCCAGTATGCCCACATAATTTCATGGTTTGTATTGCCCATATATTTTAGTGTGTTTATTTTTAAACTTTTGCTGCTTTGCTGCTTTCAAAAATAAATTCAAAACAATTTACAGCAATACAAATCAACATACAATGAACAAAATCTACAAAATGCCACAAAGAGCCATCAGAAAATGCCAACAGCCCATCAGCACAAAGCTGATTTATTTATTTAAATAATTATGTCCCGCTCCATATTCAAAAACATCAGGCAAGGTGCAATCAATGCAGCAATTTAAAGCAAGGGACAAAGTGTACACACAGAAAACAGATGATCTCCAGCCAAGTCTGAATATGTTCACTAAAGCCCCTTCTACATTGCCATATAACTCAGACTATCAAAGCAGGTAATCCATATTATTTGCTTTGAACTGGGTTATATGAGTCTCCACTGCCATATAATCCAGTTCAAATCAGATAATCTGGATTTTATATGGCAATGTTGAAGGGGCCTTAGCCTTTTGGTAAAAGAGTTTATTTTAACTTTGCTCTGAAATGAGCTCGTGCACTAATTGGTCCTCTATGTGAAGAGTTTTCCACAGCAGTAGAAGCACATCACACACGGCTGTCTATAATATCTTCTAATAATGTATTGTTAGCACTAATGAGACATAAAGGATGACACTTCTGCAGATTTCCATTCTCGGGTGTATATGACAAGCGCCTCTTCACATTTCACATATCAAGGGGTAAGGACTTTAAATGTTATCACCAGCACCATGCTTGGACCTGAATCATATTGGCAGCTACTTTCACAAGCTACATGTCCTATATCACCTTAAGGGGCAGCCCTGCATAAAACATGCTGCAGAAGACTCAATGAAAATTGCCAGAGTATGATCTGCTGTAGGCAGGTTAACCCTAATCTAGATAAGCCATAACTGATAGGTCAATGAAAGTGTGACCCAGGAACTCTGAGCTACAAAGTCAACCTAGACATTCAGTGATGTATGTAGATCTGAAAGTGTACCTCTGTCCCTTTGTGTAGAGAAGGGTAGTCTGCTTTATGCCAGAAATTGGGGAAGAGTTCCCAAGAGTTCCTTTGGTGCAAAACACTGACACCTGTTACTGTTACATAGTAAGCTTTATTGGTGGTAAATGATGGAGCAGATGGTACACAGTAGAGAAGCATTCCAGCTCTTTTCATTATTAGAACCAGCATCTCCTCGCAACTAACTGTAGCACTGAACCCTCAAACTATATTCAACCAGCAATTAAATTCCTCCTTGATGGTTATATGGGGAATGTAGACTGGATTACACCACTTCCAGGGTAAGGCCAATAGAAAACGGACTTCAAAGGATTATATAGTGCACAACACATAATAAAAGGACATTGGCTACATTTGACCATGATGTCAAAAGGAACTCCAAAAGCAATTAGCCATTTGGTAGGGGCCCACTTCACTATACAACTCCAGCTTAAACAGTGATTGAACTAAGTAATTGGGAGCCATTTGTATTTTAAAAAACATAAGTAGTCATACAGAAAGAATAAACAACATCAGCATAATTATGCTCCCCCCCCCCCGAAAAAAATAATAATACTGGCATTCAATCTGGTTTATAATTTAAAACAAGACAGAATCATTGAGTTGGAAGAGACCTCATGGGCCATCCAGTCCAACCCCCTGCCAAGAAGCAGGAAAATCGCATTCAAAGTACCCCCGACAGATGGCCATCCAACTTCTGTTTAAAAGCCTCCAAAGAGCCCCCACCATACTCCGGGGCAATGGAGCCTCCGGTGGCGCAGTGGGTTAAACCCCTGTGCCAGCAGGACTGAAGACCGACAGGTCGCAGGTTTGAATTTGGGGAGAGGCGGGTGAGCTCCCTCTATCAGCTCCAGCTCATGCGGGGACATGAGAGAAGCCTCCCACAAGGATAATAAAACATCAAATCATCCGGGCGTCCCATGGGCAACGTCCTTGCAGACGGCCAATTCTCTCACAAGAGAACTCCGGGGCAGAGAGTTCCACTGCTGAATATCTCTCATGGTGAAGAAGTTCTTCCTAATGTTCAGGTGGAATCTCCTTTCCTGTAGTTTGAAGCCATTGTTCTGCATCCTAGTCTCCAGGGCAGCAAAAAATAAGCTTGCTCTCCCCTCACATATTTATACATGGCCATCATAGAATAGATAGATGAAAACATAGAAAGATTAAGAAGAAAGATTAGTACATTTAGTCAATGTACTAAAAACATACTTATAAATGACAAAAAGCAAGTGTCTTATCCTCACACTGAAATATTAAAAATATCCCAGAATTCAATGGGAACCTGCTAGGTAATAGGGTGTCCCACTGACAAGTTGAGGTAAGGTGGCCCCATATCAGTTTGATAAGCTAGCTAGCCCTGAAATATCGCAGCTCCTCAGGTTTTTATGCTCGAAGGTAACTGAGAATTTATGCATTTTAACCAACTTCTCTGTGATATGTACAATCACAATTCTACTATCTCTGTTTTTCATTTCTTTTACATGTTTACTTATGGCTTTGTTGCCTTCCATAGATACTTCAGGCGGAAGGAACTGAGTGAATCCTTAGATATCAAGAATGATACTGAAGAACTGGATGTTCATAATGAGGAAGAGGACTTCTCTGGGAGTCTTTGCCCTCGTTTTAGGCACAAGCTTTGGGAAATATTGGAAAAACCTGGGTCTTCTATAGCTGCAAGGACTTTTGGCACCATCTCCATGGCTTTTGTCATCATCTCTATAGCCAACATGGCCCTGATCTCAGTGGAACTGAGCTGGCTGCCCCAACATTCCCTAGAAATCCTGGAACACATATGTATTGCCTGGTTCACAGGAGAGTTTATCCTTCGCTTCCTCTGTGCATGGAATAGATGCCGCTTCATAAGAAGAGTAGCAAACATCATAGACCTCCTGGCCATTTTGCCCTTCTATATCACACTGATAGTGGAGAGCTTGCGGGGCAGACATAGCTCTCAGGAGCTGGAAAACATGGGCCGGATTGTTCAGGTGCTGAGGCTGCTGAGAGGCCTGCGCATGTTGAAGCTGGGCAGGCATTCAACAGGTAAATGTGTATGCTGTGTAGAAGCCCCTTTGGCAATAATGTGTTATTTGTTTGTTCATGTTGAAATATTTCTGTCTTGCCCTCTGTCTGTCTTGGATCTTTTCCTAGGAGAAGGGTAGGAATATGCATTAAATAAATAAAATAAATATCCAGAGATGTCAGAGCAGCATAGAGTATAAGACCTGTATCTGAGGTGAATACATTTCAAGAACCCCTGCAAATATCTGAAACCATAGATAATAGAAGTCTGTATTTTGATTATATTTGGGCCAGAAGCATATGATAGAATTGCATTAGAGGACCTATGGGTAAGTGAAACCGCATATATTGAATCTATGGGTAAGGAGATTGTGCTGTGCCATAAAATCAGCCAGACAGACAGCTTTAAAACAGTAGGAATGCTCAAAATGATTTAAAAAGACTAACACATATTAAATGGTGTAATAAGTTAGAAAGATGGAGACGGATTATGCCATATGTGTCAAACTCAACACCCACAAGCCAAATCCAGTCCTCAGTATCATTTTAAGTGGTCTCCCAGATGCTGGACTGCAACTCCTGTATTCCTCATCATTAGTTGTTGTTGTTTATTCATTCAGTCGCTTCCCACTCTTCATGTCCTTATGGACCAGCCCTCACCAGAGCTTCATGTTGGCTGTCACCACCCCTGGCTCCTTCAGAGTCAAGCCAGTCACTTCAAGGATGTCATTAGACTTCATGACTAGAGCTGATGGGAGTTGTGATACAGTAACATATGGAAAGCTACAGTTTGTTCTGTTTAGCCAGCATACTGGGGTTCTAATTTAGATAAAAGGCTTATGAATATGTCTGACTTTAAAATGTCCTTTAATCTTTTCCTCAACCTCAGAGCCACAAGAGCCATTGGGTTCCACCATCAATATGCTGGGTAATCAAAAGTAATGGGAGTTGTCTCTTAATAACATCTGGGAACCCAAGCTGAGTAAAAACTGAAGAGTTCTGACCATTGTGTGTGTGTGTGTGTGTGTGTGTGTGTGTGTGTGTGTGTATTTGACTTTGTAGTCACTGACTCTCCATCCACAAATTCAACAGCCCTTTGAAAGCAACTATAAGGTTGATGTGCCCCTTGAAGAAAATGAGTTTGACACCTCTGAATTATATGTGGTATTTTAAAACAATTTTAAGTCATGTACATATCAAGGTTTGTGCAAAATTTAGAGATCAGGGAAGGGAGGATTTAAGGAAGCTAGATTAGAAGGCACTTAAAAGTGGCAAATCATGAGGCACAAAGTAAGACTGAATTTAGTAGCCAACCATATTTTGAAGTTGTCAAACCATTAACTATGCACATTCTCCAGTATAATTCCCCAAACAAGCAACCACTCTACTAAATAGCTGGGATGGGATGCTAGCAATGAAAACAAAGATGAACAAGTTCTGCCTTGTTTGAACCTATATTTCTGTGAAATGGGGAAAATTACAAATTCTATTTATTTAGGGCACCTTCAAAGCTACATTTCTACATAGTAAATATCTTTACATTGGAAAATGAAGAGGAAAACACTCCTAAAAATATCAGTTTACATCACTGCGGAGTTGGGATATGCAGATAAGAATGGAGGACACTTTGGGTCACCCAGACTGTTTATTCCTATTGCCCTCTCTGAAGCCTTCTAGACTATTCAGTGAAAAATGTTGTTGCCCTTCTTACACACATGTGGCAGTGTTATGTTTCATGAAAAGAGGTTTCCATTCATTCAAAATAAACATGTTGGCAAGAAGAGTTGGCTGGAAAAATCCAGAAATGAAGTTAGCAGTACATCTAGTAGCTCCAGGCCAAATGTTGATGAATCAAATGAGACATGTTAGAAATCCCTTCTGTATATGCCTGCTAACTTTCATCACCCTTGCCCTGTTATATTAGCCATTTTGGTTATTTGCCACTTTCAAAGTGGCTATCCTGCTATCATCGTTCTATTACTATTTAACAAAAGCCAGACTCTCATTTGAAAGCATTTGCCTGGAGCGGGTGTCTTTATGAACAGCAGCTATTCGGAACAGTTTGCAAATTGAGAATACATTATTTTCAGTTCAGGAATTCAATTACACTTCCAGATTGAAATGGCAGAGTAGTGGAAATGCGTTTCAGCTGGTGGACTCAAAACGTTGCCTTGGATTAATGTATAAATGTATTACTGGATTTCCTCAACTGGAGCAAAGTTCCAGAGAAGTACTTCCAGATTCAATTCTAACCAAACTCTGAGATATCTGGTTCCAAAATATAGAGAATCATAGAAATCTCCATCTTTTTGTTTGCCACTGATGAATTACAATTTGACTCATATGTTGACTGTTAATAAATGAGCAGTCAGCCAGCAGTTGAAACATATTTCCAGAAATACATTACCAAATAACCCAAAAAACCTACAACAACCCACTGATTCCAGCCATGAAAGCCTTCAACAATACAGAGAAATAATTCTTTCTTCTTGGATGCTTGAAATTCATTTTTACTCACTTTAGATGACTAGGCACATAATTACTGAAAACATGTTATACACATCAGCAACAAAGAATCATAGAGTTGAAAGAGACCTTGTGGGCCATCCAGTCCAACCCCCTGCCAAGAAGCAGGAAAATCGCATTCAAAGCACTCCCAACAGATGGCCATCCAGCTTCTGTTTAAAAGCCTCCAAAGAAGGAGCCTCCACCACACTCCAGGGCAGAGAGTTCCACTGCTAAACAGCTCCCACAGTTAGGAAGTTCTTCCTAATGTTCAGGTAGAATCTCCTTTCCTGTTGTTTGTATGCAGTCCTACTATTAGTTGATATTTTCTCCAATGAGGAATGTGTATCATGAATATTTCAAGCAGGCCAACCTAACGCCAGAGATAATGATACAGAAGGCATCACCACTTTTGTCCCTTCTTTTTTCCTTTTTGCTGCCTCCTCTTTACCTGTGTACTGCATTCATTTAGGAGTTTTTTGTGTTCTAATTAGGGATTGACTTTTTTGCTAATTTTAATCTCTAGGGAAACAAGTCATTTTATAAAATTCACTGTGAGAATTCTTCAAAACCTGTGCAATTTTCAAGAATAATTTGCAGTTGAAGATTTATTCTTTATGAAATATATATGTAGTATTTTGCAGAATAAATTTCAAACTGGAAAAATTCACATCAGGATTCTTCTCATCAGGGATTTCTGATGAAAAATGTTTTTCAACCATTTTTTGAATATTTTCATTTTTTTTCCATGTCCATAGCTATAAATGTGTTGTTTCAAAACTGAACTTCTACAGTAGGAAGTAATAACAAAATGAGTGCATTCCTTTTCCTGAGGGCTTTTTGATCTGAATGTGGTTGACTGTGACAACAGTCTGATATATGCATAGTAAAGGTTAAGGTTTCCCCTGACATTTAAGTCTAATCATGTCTGACTCTGGGGAGTGGTGCTCATCTCCATGTCTAAGCCAAAGAGCTGGCATTGTCCATATATGCCTCCAAGGAGGTGTGGCCAGCCTGACTGCATATATGCACAAGACTCTAAATTTGATTCTGTGTGTGTGTTTCTCTATCAAAATAAATGCATTAGAGATAATCATAAACATGAAACCTACTCTTGTGTTCCAGGTCTTCGGTCCCTTGCAATGACAATTGCACAGTGCTATGAAGAAGTCGGAATGCTTCTCCTGTTCCTTTCTGTTGGCATCTCCATTTTTTCGACAGTGGAGTATTTTGCTGAACAAGGCATCCCTGGTACAACCTTCACAAGCGTGCCCTGTGCTTGGTGGTGGGCTACAACTTCCATGACCACCGTTGGCTATGGAGACATTAGACCAGACACAACAGCTGGCAAAATAATTGCCTTTATGTGTATCTTATCAGGAATACTGGTTCTGGCTTTGCCAATAGCCATCATCAATGACCGCTTTTCAGCTTGTTATTTTACATTGAAGATCAAGGAAGCAGCTATTCAGCAGCGAGAAGCCTTGAAGAAACTAACAAAGAATATGTCTAGTGACTCCAATATCAGTATAAATTTACGAGACGTATACGCTCGAAGTGTCATGGATGTGTTGAGGCTAAAAGGCCGAGAGAGAACAAGTACTAGAAGCAGTGGTGGGGATGAATATTGGTTTTGATTTTAAAATGTTTAATTGATGTCCATAACTGTCTAATAGCATTGAGAACACAGTTGAATGGAAAGCAAACAATCTTGTATTATGCTTTCCTAATAAATTTGCTGCTCTAAGTTGCTGAGTATAAAACAATTAGCATAGGCCAAAGGCATATTGAAAGCAAAAACTCAGGGCAACTTTGACTCCAAATTGGTTATTTTTTCTTGGCAGAGCTGTCTAGGTAGAAGAGAACTTCAGATATTTGGCTATAATTCTTTCAAGCTCATTCCAATATGCAAAAAATAAAGTCTTAGCAAAATGACAGTGTGTCCTGCTGTTTTGTTATTAAGTTTAAAAGAGTTTTAAATGGTTGCAGTTAAATGGAAGTAGAGAAAGTATGACTATGTTCCAGAAACCATGAGAAGGGGATACAACAATGAAGTTTGTGTCACAGCTTTCCTTCTATATTACATTTTATACTTTCACAAAAAGGAGCTAAACAGGATTAAATATGGTATGTAAATATTTTCATCGTGCTAATCATTTTTATGATATTTAAGCACTGGGCAATTATTTGCATGATGTATCCTGTGAAATATACCATGATAATTTCCAAACTGCACATCTGGATCCTTTTTCTCCATGGGATTTACTTAAAAGGATCCAGGCATAAGATTTGATCCTAACGATTGGCATTTACTCCCAAATAAGCATGCATTGGATTGGAGTTTATACTGTTTAAATAATACTGGATTCTGATAGAGAGCCCACAGTTAGTAGGATTCTGAAGTAATGGAAACAGTTAAGTCAGTGGTTCTCAACCTATGGGTCCCCAGGTGTTTTGGCCTACAACTGCCAGAAATCTCAGCCAGTTTACCAGCTCTTAGGATTTCTGGGAGTTGACCCCCCCCCCCCCGAAATTCTCATGGTGGTCCGCGAGAAGGCCTTATTGGTGCATTATTTAAATATATCATGATCTGATCACTATACTCAATATATCCCATATGCATGGGGGTATTGGGGTAACAATACAAAAGGTTTGCTAGGGTAGACCCTCCTTCACTCAGGCTCAGACCCCCCCCCCCCCCCCCCCGAATCAAAATCCTGGCTACGGGCCTGAGCAGTGGCATTCTAGGAGGAGGCATTTTCTACCCTTTCTCTGCATCTTTTCATCATCTTTTATCCTGTTCTACAGAATCTCAATTTTCTGATACATCAAAAGAAGGGCTCGGCACAAACCATGCCCATCCCTACTTTCAATATAAGTGGAATTTGAATGGGTACAAGTGAGGATCCAAACAAGTGTGGTATGCCATTAGCTAAGAAATATCTCCACAATTTTTCTTGTAGCCCAACCTCCAAATATAAATACAAGTATAGTAGAGTCTCACTTATCCAACCTTTGCAGATCTAACATTCTGTATTATCCAATGCAGTCTGCCTTCTGCCTGGATCCACAGCTGTTTCAATACATTTAGATGTTTTGGTGCAAAATTCATAAATACAGTAATTACTACATAATGTTACCATATATTGTTTTTTCTGTTGCTTTGTTGTAAAACATGATGTTTGAGTGCTTAATTTGTAAAATCATAATGTAATTTGATGTTTAATGGGCTTTTCCTTGATCCCTCCTTCTTATCCAACATTTTCATTTATCCAACATTCTGCTAACCCATTTATGTTGGATAAGCGAGACTCTACTGTAACAATAGAGTGTAAAATAAATAGAGTTAACATATGGTTAAAAGCTATTAAAAACATTGCCCAGGGGATGCCTGGATGTTTTACCATCCTGTGGGAGGCTTCTTTCATGTCCCCACATGAGAAGCTGGAACTGACAGATGGGAGCTCACCCTGCTCCCTGGATTCGAACTGCTGACCTTTCGGACAGCAGTCCTGCTGGCACAAGGATTTAACTCATTGTCCTACTTGGGGCTCCTACAGGAGATACATGACCAACAGGTACACATGCAGGTATGCTTACAAAACACATACATCCTTTCCTGCTAATGTGAAGGCAACTTTGGTTAGTTGGTTCAACTATTTCTTCTGCAGGAACTAGCTAAGGCTCTTCTGCAACTACAGAATATGCTAAACAGAATTGGATTCAGTGTGTGGGTTTGCTAGATTGGTGCTATGTTGGATAGAGAAGTAACTTGTGGCTACATGGGTGATGCTTCACTTAATGCAACAATTTGAACAGACCTTCTGTTCTAGTGGCACTGAGGTTGAACTCTGTGTGTTTCCTAATTGATAGGGCAGACCTTATAAGCTGTGAGTCATCCTGGAGTCTTAGTGATAGATGGTGATGTAATATAAGTCAATTCTTCTTTGTTTGCGTTTCGTGTGTCATCAAGCCTCTTCTCATTGAGTCCCTTACTGATGAATCCTTTCAGCATCTGTAGGCATATCTATGTTGTTGATGCCCATTAGCACAGTGTCAATGATATCATCGGCTAGCATTTCCATTTCAAGGCCCATGTCATGTGTCATTGCTTGGGTTCCACACTGTGCACAAAGAAATCCATATTTATTGTGCCTTCTTCGTTTTGCCAGCACACAAAAAGGATCTGATCATGTACCTAAGTTAGAAAGTCAACAGAAAAAGAAAAATTAAAGAACTCATTTTAAAAGGAAAGCACACCTGAGATGACACTATAAGAAAAATAAGTAGGATAAAAAATATTGAGCTGCTCTTATCCAGAAATCAAAAATCTAAAGTGTCCCCAACTAAAAAAAAAAATGTCCAATGAATGCCTGAGATGCCGACACTTTTGTTTTCTGATAGTACAATGCATATAAATGTTATTTCATGCACAAAATTATTAAAATACTGTATTAAAGTATCTTCAGGCAATGTTTATAAGGTGGACATGAAACAAAAACACATTTCTTGTTTAGATTTGAGTCCTACCTCCAAGATATCTCATTATGTATGCATATATGCAAATACAGGTAATCCTGAATCAAAATCCATAACATTTATGGTACCAACTTATCAAGCATTTTAGATTAGATATGGTCAACTTGTATAGGTACGACTCACCCATTTTAGCCTATTAGGTATACTGCACTGGTAAGTTATTGGGATATGTGTAGTATAGGGGATGAAGCCCAATTAGCCAGAAACACAAAACTAAATCATGAACTAAAAGGTTTTGAGGTTTGCACTTGAAGCAGTAGGGACTGTAGTGATGAGACAGAGTCACAGAAAAGCAAAATGGATAGAGTGGAGTCATAACAATGGGATGGGGCAAAAAGGGTGCATTGCTCCCTCCCCAAATAAAGATCCTGCCATTAAGGAATAAAACTTTCCTTAATTTCCCAAATTCCTAGCATTGCAATGACTTAAAACTTCAGTTGCACATTTAGAAACACAATTTAGGAATCCAAGGGAAAGTGTCAGTCAGTGACAAGAGAATGTGCAGAATACAATCCAATGGAAACCCAATAGAAACCATACATTGCCCAGCATAGAATGAAAATCTCTTTGTTTTTAAGTGCCCTGGATCCTGGGTTTGCTTCTATGAACAGAATGTCCTGCAGCCAAGCAGTAGATCTCAATTAGGAAAAGGAAAATCAGGCTATAAAACAACTCCTGACAGACTATTTCTTTCAACAGACCCTTTCTTAACAATATATACTCTCTGAGTGGCAGTAAAAATATTACATAGTCTTTTGCCTCTAGGTCTTTGGAATTGGTTGTTATCGAGATGAAATCCACTGAGAAATCACTTTCTCGATACTTTTCTCCACCTAGCAATAAGATGACCATTGATGAAAGGAAGATGGCATATAAATAAAATATGATGTATCTGTTCTGTTTGCCTGGAAATGAAAGACTACCTTTAGAAAGAAGAATGCATTACTCCTAACCAATCAAGGAAGATGATGACTATTAGCACCAAAACTTTCCCAAGCCAGTGGAGATTAATGGTTAACATACTGAATTCGTATATATTTCAGATACTACCCAACCCTTTCCCATTCCAACATAGGTCATGTACTGGGGGGGGGGGGGGGGGGGAGAGAGAGAGAGAGAGAGAGAGAGAGAGAGAGAGAGAAGGTAGAATATTAACAATTGTATCAGGATAGGCACCTGTGGAAGGCTAGGATGCTGCATTAGCACCCCGAAATAACTTGCAGGTCTGGTACAATGCCAACCACATGGGAATAGACCCTCTGTGGCACTAAAGGAGCACAGAAATAAACTATTCAGACTAACAATAAGACAGGAATCTAAAAAGCTGAATGAGTTCTATTCTGCTTATTTGTGTATGCATTACTTTATTTACACTTTACCTTTCTCCCAACATGGGATCCAAGGCTAGAGCTGACTGCAATATATCACTATGCAGAAATAAGCAATAAAAGGTACAACTAAAACAGCATGATGATTTATTTATTTGTTTATTTCTCGTGTCAGGGCAGCCAGTCAATTATATTACATTTCTAACAGAACAAAGCAAACAAACAGAGAAAATACAAAATGTGTGAGTTTGGTAGTTGACTAAATGTCCTTTGACCAGTATCTGGCCACTTTGAGTGCTTCTGGTGTTGTTGCAAGAAGGTCCTCTATTGTGCATGTGGCTGGGCTCAGGTTGCATTGCAGCAGGTGGTCTGTGGTTTGCTCCTCTCCGCACTCGCATGTCGAGGATTCCACTTTGTAGCCCCATTTCTGAAGGTTGGCTCTGCATCTCGTGGTGCCAGAGCACAGTCTGTTCAGCGCCTTCCAAGTCGCCCAGTCCTCTGTGTGCCCAGGGGGGTAGTCTCTCATTTGATATCAGCCATTGGTTGAGGTTCTGGGTTTGAGCCTGCCACTTTTGGACTCTTGCTTGCTGAGGTGTTCCAGCGAGGGTCTCTGTAGATCTTAGAAAACTATGTCTGGATTTAAGTAGTTGACGTGCTGGCTGATACCCAAACAGGGGATGGGCTGGAGATGTCTCTGCCTTGGTCCTTTCACTATTGGCTGCCACTTCCCGGCGGATGTCAGGTGGTGCGATACCGGCTAGACATTGTAATTTCTCCAGTGGTGTAGGGCGCAGACATCCCATGATAATGCGGCATGTCTCATTAAGAGCCACATCCACTGTTTTAGTGTGGTGAGATGTGTTCCACACTGGGCATGCATACTCAGCAGCGGAGGAGCACAGCACAAGGGCAGATGTCCTCACTGTATCTGGATGTGATCCCCAGGTTGTGCCAGTCAGCTTTCGTATGATATTGTTTCTAGCACCCACTTTTTGCTTGATGTTCAGGCAATGCTTCTTGTAGGTAAGAGCACGGTCCAGAGTGAATCCCAGGTATTTGGGTGCGCTGCAATGCTCCAGTGGGATTCCTTCCCAGGTGATCTTCAGAGCTCGGGATGCTTCTCTGTTCTTGAGATGAAAGGCACATGTCTGTGTTTTAGATGGGTTGGGGATCAGCTGGTTATCCCTGTAATAGGCAGTAAGAGCACCTAAGAAGACATCCGGGCACCCCCTGGGCAACATCTTCGTAGACAGCTGATTCTCTCAATCCAGAAGCAACCAGCATGCAAGCAAGCAAGCATGATGATAATAGACCCTTTTGTTGATAAGAGTTGATGAGAAAGAACCGTCCAGCATCAGCCTAAGGAAGATTTCACAACTAAGGTTTAGCAAGCAATGCAACCAAAGCAAGGGCCTAACATATCATTAGGCTGAGAGAGGTGTCTGCTTCAAGAAGCAGATGTTGTATTATGGCAGCACATAGTTATTTCACTGGTTATTATTGCATTTTACTAGTAGAAATGTGAATAGCTACTAGAGGGATTGTCTGACTCCCTTCAGACAAACAACATGGCGACTCTGAATACTTCCCATTTTGATGCATGATGTGAAGTTTCTCATTTCTTACTGTATCTCAGAAAATTAAATCTCCAGTCCAATATTTGCTAACATAAATACTGGTATAGCATGTGTAGGTTTGGTCAATGCATTGAGGAGATATACACGAATTCATGTACACATGACTAACACAGATGGAGCAAACTGAGGCAAACTATCTACAGAGGTTCCTCTAAATTTAGCTTAGCAGCCTTAGTTTCAGCCAATTATATATATTTCAGTAACATAAATTCATGCTAGGAAGAGAACAAAGAAAATTTTGTAAGCAACTAATTAAATGTTTCTGAGAATGTAATATTATTGCCAGAAAAATCTTGCTTGAACTTTAATATATATGTGATACTGTCACCACAGCAACCTGAATGTGTAGACAGACAATATAGTTAGTCATGAAGAGTGTGTGAACACTACATATCTCACTATAACAAATAGAATAATGCAAAGTTGAATATATTAGTATAGTTTTAGATTCCTCAAATTAGTTTTGTGTTGATGGTGAAAAATCCTGAAGAAGCATCTGGAAGAAAAAACTTCTAAAATTTTCTAGCTCAAGGAATTATCTGGATACTGAAACTGAAAAATATTTAGGAAAAAAATATCTTTATGCTTGTCCTTTCCTCCCTTCTCCCACATCAAACCATCTTCTTGGCAGCATCACATAAGAGTTTAATGACGGATAAATTAGTGCATTTCAAATTCTAATGTTCAGTTTCAATTTTAACACAAGCTCTTCTGATTTTTATGACTGGTCCATTAGTACAATCAAAATCACAGTTAGGGTATACCTTTACCAAGCCATTAAAAAAATTCTTTAAAAGCAAATGCGTTCTTCAGTGTTTTTCATCAAACTCACCATTACAAAACAAGGGATGATGGTGGAAAGAGAGAACAAAGTTCAAATCTGACCTTGGCAAGATGGGAGTTGGGAGAGCCAGTATTTTGTGGTCTAGTATCAGGTAATATATTGAGGCATCCCAACTGCTACTAGGAGCCCCCGGTGGCGCAGTGGGTTAAACCCCTGTGCCGGCAGGACTGAAGACCGACAGGTCGCAGGTTTGAATCCGGGGAGAGGCAGATGAGCTCCCTCTATCAGCTCCAGCTCCTCATGCGGGGACATGAGAGAAGCCTCCCACAAGGATGATAAAAACATCAAATCATCCAGGCGTCCCCTGGGCAACGTCCTTGCAGACAGCCAATTCTCTCACACCAGGAGTCACTCCAGACACGACAAAAAAAAACTTCTACTGCTGTGGCACTGGAAGAAGAGAAGAAACATATAAACAGTTAAAACATATAAATGCAATAATGCAGATTAAAAATGTACATAGTGCTGAGTCCTATAGACTCATTGTCTCCAAACTGCCATCCTATGGGTGTCTTGGGCTATAATTTCCTTTATCACCAGCTGTTGGGTATAATTTTAACTTAATTTTCTAGTTCAGAAAACGATAGCCTTTGTTTCTGAACAGTCCATGGAGAAGGCATATAGAGTAACACAGAAAAAATATTTTTCATGTCAATATCCTACTGAACCATGGAATTTGCAAATTTAGCACTTAGAAATCCCAGCTAGAGACCTCTGGTGTCTCACCCAAGTACAAGTTTCAGGATTCCACACGCCATTGCCATGGCAACACTAATTAATTTGCTTAAGAAGGATATTTAATTTCTCACTTCCTAACTATTAAGAAACAAAGAAGGGATGTCTAGATCATTTTAACAACTCCTGAATGGGTGTCGTGGGAAAATATGAATCCTCCCTCAACCCTTCATGCAAATTCAATAAATTGTATCTAAGCAAGCCTTTACAAAAGTAGTTAAAAGCAAACATAGCTTCCAGTTTCCAATTATTTTGGAATATAATTGCCATAATGAGAGTGTTCCAAAGCATAGCTGTAGCATTATATAAAACATGCCAGATGGGAACCGTACCATAACAGAAGTTGCAAAATGAAATCATTGAACAGAAAACAAGAATCCCAAAGGTGCATATAGTGATGAATTCTTTTTTATTTAAAAAAAAACTGTTCTCCAACACAAGCTCTCATGTGCATTTTATCACTTCTAAGAGGGAAAGAATTAATTATAATGCTTTGCAGAATATTGGTTTGTGTTCTGGAAAAGGTATTCTTTCAGGCTGACTAAAATGAAGTTGTCATACTTCAGAGATATATTGAATTACTGAAGATTATGCCAGGTAAACTGGAAGGTAGCAAGAAAAGTGGAAGACCATACTGCAGGTGGATTGATTCAGTTGAGGAAACCACAGCTTTGATTTTGAAAGAGTTGATAATGGGAATCTTGAAAGTTCCTCATCCCTAGGGCTGCCATAAGTCAAATCTGAAAATAGCAAATAACAAAAACAAGCTTTTCTTTTCTCTCCAGAAAAAATGAGGCCCAATTGTAGCTGGTTTATTTGACAATGGATGTGATATTACTATTCTAGATAGATTTGCCCCTAAACAAGTAAGTTTACACCTCTGCATACTGTTTGGTACACCCCTACAAGGATGACTCCCCCATCCTTTCTTTCTTGCATCATACCAGGATTAGGACAGTATACTTAATCCAATTCTATGGGTTTCCTGCTTGTGGATTTCTCATAGTAGTTGGCTTGAAATAAAAATCTTTGCTTTGATCTGATGTTTGTATTCCATTTCATTCTTATTTCAGTCATGAAACTATCAGCCATCTGCACGGTTTTGAACTCTCTATGTTGTATTTTTATTTCTTTTATTATTTCTGATTTAATTCATGGACAGGAAATTTGTGGACATTCATTTTTATCACTGGCAATGCTGGTTAAGACTGATGGAAGCTCAAGTCCAACAACACCTTTGAATGATGGAGAAATGCTAGTCAGGTGTAATGTGCTTTACAAAAACTTGGCTGGAAGATGATAGTGGCCCAACATAAACTCAGGCTCTTCCACCAGGCTATGGTGTTAGTGAGCTAGTGAGGATAAGAGTGTTTGAGGGGAGGGCAGTAGTTATTGGTCTAAAAGGTCATCTGAATATGTCCAAACTACATATTAGGGAAATGAATCATACTGAATATGTATACCTGAGGCTGAAGACAGGATTCTGCTAGTATACCAACTACTCCACTGCTATTAGGATACCTGACTGAATGCATGGATATGGCCTCAAGAGTTGGAGTCACCCAAACTTTGAGTCTTGAGTAACTTCAACATGTCATTTGAGGCCAGTCTATCAGGTGTGGTCTGGAACTTCATGGCATCCATGACAAACATGACCTTAATTGGTCTCAGAGCCTACACAAGCAACAGGGACCATATCACATTACCATTTTAAAATGGGTGCTCTCACTTTACTTTTGCTTTTCTATCTGTGAAGGTCCTAAATTACTCATCCTCAAAAGGCGAGAACAAAAGAAATCAGAAATGAGACAAAGTAGAATGAGAAGCTATGCCCAGCATCTTTCAAAACTTAAATCATTCGTGATTATTTTTCTTTATGTTTGGATAGTGAGAAAGGTCTAGCAAATGCCACAGACAGAAGAGCTGTTTGCAAACATGGACCAAGCAGCTTCACAGCTCATTTAGTGAAATGAAAGAATTCATTTTATGTTTTGAGCAAAGCAACACTTTTTAAAGACCAATGGCTCTATAAGCCCATTGGATAAATGTTTGAATGTCAAATAAACGCGGAGTAGACCAGTTGTATTGATGGGGTTTACATATAAGTGGGACTAGAATTTATATATGAAAGCTACCTTCTTTACTCATACAGTACAACTTTCTGTATAAATATAATTAAATGTAGAGGTCAAGATCTGTTTGTGTTCATAAAAACAATCAGTTTGAGAAATATGCCTGAAACATGCAAGGAATTAACCCTATCTGGAGATTACATTAAGATCAACCAAAAAAGTGTTGTGGCATCTGTAAGACTAGCAGGTTTATCACACATGCGTTATTATGAACTGCAGAAATGGGCTGCATTCTATTGTAGTTTATACATGGAAGTTTGGCAACATAGGTTCAAATTCCCATCGAGCTTTGAAATTCTATGGTAATCTTGAATCAGTCTGTGTTAACCAAATGTCCCAAATGAAGTTGTCACGGTAATAAAGCAGTAAGAAAAATAACAATGTGAAATTATTTCCGTTCAATAAAAGAAGGCGGAAATATCATTGTAACTGATAAAGAAATATATAGAATAGATTAATTAACCTCAGTGAGACTTAAGATCAGTATGACCTCTTATTCTGGTTCCATTAATTTCAGCAGTTCGCTTAGGAGCTCCAGGTGGTGCAGTGGGTTAAACCCCTGTGCCGGCAGGACTGAAGACCGACAGGTCACAGGTTCGAATCCGGGGAGAGGCGAATGAGCTCCCTCTATCAGCTCCAGCTCCTCATGCGGGGACATGAGAGAAGCCTCCCACAAGGATGATAAAACATCAAATCATCTGGGTGTCCCCTGGGCAAAGTCCTTGCAGACGGCCAATTCTCTCACAACAGAAGCGACTTGAGCTCCTGACACGACAAAAAAAAAAAGCAGGTCACTTGAGTACAACTACAGTTGCATTGATCACATGGAAAAAAGACATTGACATTTCTTGCCTCCATAAAGTTATCTTATCCTTCCATCAAATACATTTTCTCCCTCCCTTAGAATAATAGAAACCAATCTGGATCACCTTGTGAAGGCAGCTAAAAGGAAGCTGTTCTTCACACCAAGCATAATTAGTACTCCCTAAAGTGGAACTACATATGGTATTCACCCACCCCACAGTAGCCATTTCAGGTTTATATATGAAAGATTTATATGACAAACAGAGTGTACACATCTGCAAGTGAATGCCAGACCCAGACAAAAGAGTTTAGCTTCCCCAGTCCCTGGAGTGGACCAAAATGATGCTGACAGATTACACTATTTGACTACTTCCATGTAAGGGATTAAAGGCTTGCAGCTTTGACCTTGCAGCTTCTTTTGTTGAAATGCAGTGTCTACAAAGATGAAAGCAGTTTCTCATTTTTGTAAACACTTAACTTTGCCTATATACGTCAGTCTAAGAACAAAAAAGAAGCCTCAATAATGAACACTCAACAGGCAGCACTCAAAAGTTGTCACAGGCAAATTTTAGCACCCCAAAGGTGACATTTTGATAAGCAATTATCTTGGTTCTCCAAACACTGATGCAATTTATAAGTACTAGTTGAGATAAAGGCCTTAGTCATTATTGTTATCCTTTATTATAAATTTTCCATACTATTTCTCATTTTCACAAGTCTTAAGCAACACCATAATGTTTTCAATCCAATAAAAGCATGATTACAACATATGAAGGAATTCATAACAGCTTATAGTTCAGAGAAGGCTAAGACTTTTTAAAAAATCATCAACCCTTTCAGTTCCAGATTCTTTTTGCCAGTATATCTAGCAAGCTATTCTTCAGTCAAGATGTGGCTGATTCAAGAAACAAATCCGTCCTAATTCATATGCCATTATGTCACAAGAGTAAGATGTTGAACACCTGGCTCCTTCAAAGTTTAGACTAAGGTGCATCTACAATGTAAAATTGAAATTGTTTGATACCACTCTAATTGCTAAGGCTCATTGTTATGTTATCACGGAGTTGCATTTTGATGAGGCACCAGCATTCTTTGACAGAAAATGCTTTGATATCATAGAACTGAGCCATATCAGTTAAAGTGGTGTCAAATTACATTAATTCTACTGTGTAGAAGCATAAAACTCAGAGTGAATTCACATAGGAAGCAGCTTCTACTTGTTGTTATAACACTATGCTTTATATTTTTAACAGTTTGTATTTTCAGGTACTTGCTTTGTATTTTATTTATTTATTATTTAATTTAATAATTGAATTAAATTGAATTGACACCTGTGTCGTGGATATGTATCTGATGTGTTCGAAACACACGAACACTTCCATGCCATGAATTTTATAGCCAAGGTCAAGGAATGAAAACACCCAGAGGCCCTGAACAGGAAGGAGTCTGATAACATGAACCAGCTCAGACTGGAAGATCTCGAGGCTAGACAGAGGAACTTTGGGGAGCTGAGAGGGTTAGGATTTTGGGGATAGAAACTGAGAAACTGCATGTATTTTCTTCATTCATAACTTTGCTGTACAGTAGTAACCTAGTAGTAGCCTAGTAGTAACCTAGCATTATTTCTATACTCCAGGAAATAAAGCCCGGTTCACTGGAGGGAAGGATATTAGAGGCAAAGATGAAGTACTTTGGCCACATAATGAGAAGATAGGAAAGCTTGGAGAAGACAATGATACTGGGGGAAATAAAAGGAAAAAAGGAAGAGGGGCCGACCAAAGGCCAGATCGATGGGTGGTATCCTTGAACTGATTGGCTTGACTTTTATGGGACTGGGGTTGGCGACGGCTGACAGGGAGCTCGGGCATGGGCTGGTCCATGAGGTCACGGAGAGTTCGAAGCCACTGAACAAATAAACAACAACAAGCATTAAAGAAATGTCCAAGACTTCCTTGTGAGTGATTTTAATTGCTACCAAGGTTCTGCAATCATCACAGCCTGCTTTTCTCCCAAACTTGGATTCAAAGTGGCTTCGCACATCAATTTTCTCCTGTTCTCTCAACACCTGTTCTTGTAAATGCATTGCAGACTAGTACTGATAAATCATTGTGCTAAAAATAATTCCGGCTCATCTTTTCATATCAGTAATTGTTCCTGCGATAGAAATGAATAATAAAATCCATTTAATTTCATTTTTATGGTGATTGATTATGCATAACAGGCATGCGCAGCATCACAATTTCCTTACTTTGGAACAGCCCGATTTGTCAAGATTTATATTTCAAAGATGCTTAGAAGTGAAGTATCGCCCTGTAATATGTACCTTTACCACACCTGGCCCTCACACATTCAGAGTCAACAGCAATATTATTATTGTCTTTGATTATACTGCAATGAATAGAAAGAGGTGAAGAAAGTATTTTCATTAAGCAAGATCTCTCAAAGTGAAAACTGGGAATTAGTTTGGAAGAAGTGAACACTGATAATAAAAAAAAGGTAACATCAAAGCTTTTATCTAAACTTTTAAATCTCTATTCCTTCTCCCTTCACGGAGAAATTGTTCTCAGACTTTTTAATTTCAGCATTTCACCAGGTCGACAAACTTTGATATGAAAACTGTGTGATCTTGGCTAATTGTTTAGGATTTAAATGGTCAAAACTGAGGACCTCAATGGACCTGAGATGGCTTAAGTCAGGGGTCCACAAACTTTTTAAACAGAGGGCCGAGTCACAGTTGGCAGGCCGGATTATAATTAGCAAAAAAACATGAATGAATTCCTATGCACACTGCAAATATCTTATTTGTAGTGCAAAAAACATTTAAAAACAATGCAATAATTAAAATGAAGAACAATTTTAACAAATATAAACTTATTAGTATTTCAATGTGGAGTGTGGGCCTGCTTTTGGCTGATGAGATAGAATTGTTGTTGTTGTTGTGTACGTTCAAGTAGTTTCATACTTAGGTTGACCCTGAGCGAGGGCCGGGTAAATGACCTTGGAGGGTCACATCCGGCCCCCGGGCCTTAGTTTGAGGACCCCTGGCTTAAGTTTTCACTGTTTGTTCTTGCTGTGAGAAATTATCTGTTTTTGTTTTTGTTTAAGGTGGAAGATATCCCTAGGCATATCTGCATTGCCCTGTTATATCAGTATGATACCATTTGCCCCTTAACCCCTGAAATAACGAGACAGACAACAAAGGTATGGATTCAAATTGGGCAACTTTTATTGAATGTTACCTATTTAACTTTACCTGAACTAAACTAAGTGTCAAGGAACTTGGTGGCAAGCTAAGGCATCGTCTCCAACTACTGAGCGTGTGATGTCAGTGTGCCCTGGATCCCCAACCGGGCAACCTGAAGGTAAAAGTCTGGAGAAGCCTGTGTCCGATTATTGATATCAGCTTCTCTCTTTACTGGGCCAATGGATGTCCCCTCACCCATTTGTTGACTTCAAGGTGAGTGTTTGTTGTACAGTGCCCCCCACCCTTAATGGGTGCCACGTGTATACCTCCATGTCAGTGTTTTCCTGAACTATTTATGCTGGCCTAGTTAAACCAACCACTCCATCTAGCCCCTAATAACAGTATAGGGTAGGCGAAAAAACCCCCCAGAACATGAGAGGCAAAAAATTCCTACCCGGCTCCAACGGGCAACCACATTATACTGTCAATGGGCGGGAGTGGCGGGCCGAAAGTCTGGACAAGACTGAAGGAGGGAGGCTGGCTCACGTGACAAGCCAGCCCCCGCCCTCCTTCTAGGAGGTTCTAACCGGAACCTCCTGCTCTCTGCCTTCAGGGGGTGGGGCAAATCGCTCTCCCCACCAACTACGTTGGTGTGGAGAGTCCCTTGCCCCTTAACCCCTGAAATAACGAGACAGACAACAAAGGTATGGATTCAAATTGGGCAACTTTTATTGAATGTTACCTATTTAACTTTACCTGAACTAAACTAAGTGTCAAGGAACTTGGTGGCAAGCTAAGGCATCGTCTCCAACTACTGAGCGTGTGATGTCAGTGTGCCCTGGATCCCCAACCGGGCAACTTGAAGGTAAAAGTCTGGAGAAGCCTGTGTCCGATTATTGATATCAGCTTCTCTCTTTACTGGGCCAATGGATGTCCCCTCACCCATTTGTTGACTTCAAGGTGAGTGTTTGTTGTACAGTGCCCCCCACCCTTAATGGGTGCCACGTGTATACCTCCATGTCAGTGTTTTCCTGAACTATTTATGCCACAGATTGGGGGCAAATGTCCATTTCGCCCCCATCCCCCACCAAGCCCCTTAAAACTTCCTAAATGCTTAACTGCAAATCAGTTAAAAAGTGTGCAATACCCAAATCCAACAAATGTACACCATCAGAACGGTAAAATTGTGTTTTGTCATGCGTGATGTTCCTGTGAGGAATGTAAGACCCCCTGCCCCGTGCTAAAGCCGTGCGCATGGCCCGGTTCACACGCTTTCTGGCCTTCTCGAGCTTCCTGACATCACCGCCTCCTGCCACCAAAGGCGTGGAATGATGGCCGACCAAGCGATGTGAACCCGGGGCCATGCCTGCCAGATCTAAAATTGCCAGCACTGGCTTGTAGATACCGGGCCCCGCTGTTAAGCAGGCCCCGAACGTTACCTCCGATATGGAGCACCGGCCCACCGAAGGCCCCGAACACCCTTCCGCTCGCCAATGCAGCGGAAGCACAACCCGGCCCAGCGAAGGCCACGAACACCCTTCCACTCGCCAATGCAGTGGAAGCGCACCCAGATGCTGGCCAAAGGATGAGTTCCTGGCGTATCTCTCCGCCCCGGTGGACATAATTATGCCCACAACAAGGATTCTCCATCTATGCACCAGCCTGGCAGTTCCTGCAAAATAAACGACAAACAAACAAGCACAGGGCGAACCTATCGCCGGTAATCGACCTATTTCCCCCCGCCCAGTAATTTAAAGGCCATAACACTATAACCCTAGCGAGCTGCCAAAGATGCCGCCCCTATAAGAAAGGAATGAGTGCCAAATTATCCAATTCAACCGTTCCTTCTGGTGTAATGTGAGAGACCAGGGACCCAACACAGGAATATGAAAAAACCCTCTAAACCTTCCCTAGGTACTTAACTGCCCCCTTATCAGAGAACCGATCCACCCCAACTCTCAACTGATTTAA
This sequence comes from Anolis sagrei, assembly GCF_037176765.1. Taxonomy (NCBI): domain Eukaryota; kingdom Metazoa; phylum Chordata; class Lepidosauria; order Squamata; family Anolidae; genus Anolis; species Anolis sagrei. The sequence continues at coordinate 26,789,544 of NC_090024.1, forward strand.
CCTAATTAGGCTGAGGCCCCTGAGCCACCGCGGCCTGTCCTAAAGGTTTCTTAACGAACTGAGTGTCCCTCGTATTACCTCTCGCAGCTCTCCCCTTGGGGCAATTTCGGGATGGGTGAGACCCATAACAAATGGCACACGAGTGTGCAAATCGACAGTCCTTCCGTGAACAGGCTCCCTGAGCCACAAATTCCCAGCATAAAGGCTTTTGGCCCTGGGACTGCAGCTGGGGAGCCCCCTGCCGAGAAGGCTGTCCCGCTGTGTTCTGAATAGTGTGCCCACTGTCCGCCTTCAAGGCAGAGGAAGCCCTAGATGGATTCATCACTTCGATCCAAATTTGATCATCAATCAAGTCCCAACGCTTGTCCGGATGGGAAGCCGCCTCGGTTCTAAACCGCCTATCATATTCCAGCCAAGCGTTAGGAGGACCACTGACGTAAGCTTTATTAATGATATTCTGATACTGCCACAAAGCCGTAGCCCTTTCAGGGGCAGCATCAGAAAGCAGGTTCGCATACATTGTAAAACAAGGGAGCCAATTCTCCCAATTCTGCTCAACCTTGCGTTTCTTGATCTTTTCCTTACTGTCCTCATCTAACTCGTCCTTCTCTTTCTTCTCCATATCCCTAAAGTATAAGGAAAAGATATCCACATATTCGTTTCTTAATATCTTTTCCATTGTTTTTGATGCCAAATGGGACCCTAAACCCGAGAGACTAACAGTAGGGGTCGCCTGAGGAGGCCATTTTGCCGTTCCCCAAAATGTATTTGCTTCCCCAGTTCGTGCCGACTCTAAGGTGACGGTAACCGGCTTAACCACTTGAGTGGTGGCATCATCCGTCTTTTCCCCCATCTTGGGGTCCGAACCACCCTCCGACCGGATCCCAGCTGCGACCTGTGACTGCGCCCCCACCACCGACTGCGCCAGTCCCTGTCTCCATGGCCATGTAAGTGAAGCGGCAGCACTAATTGATGTGAGTGTGGGACTTGCAGATGTGAGTGTGGTGCAAGTACCTGCTGGGACGGCCGTCACCAGTTGCTCACGCCCTGTTGCATCGGATGAAGCAGCCATCGACGCCACCACCTGAGTGGACCCGGCCGCGGCACTGGACATGGAGGCCAATGCCGCGGGCTGACTGGGTCCGGCCACAACAGCCGCCAAAGACCCGGAGGAAGCCTGCCCATCTGGATGTGCTTCGGTGCTAGTGATGGTCTGCACAGCCGAAGACACCAAAGTAGAGCCCTCAGCAGCCCCCGGAGCAGCCGATTGGTCAGGAAGCCGGACCGCCCTCTCAGCTCCCACGGTCGAAGCTGACTCTAAAATAGAAACCCGGGACAACAAAGACTTAAACAATTGCTTCTTACTTGCCCGGCGGGTAGACGAACTGGCCCCAACCAAACCAACCCCCCTGCTCCTTTCAACTTGATTAACACGCTGTAACAGAGCCTCTAGGTCTTCCAGAGAGACGCCATCCTCCTCCGATGATGACCCATCCTGACGCAAAGGTCGCTTGTGACCCGACTTTTCAGCGGGACCCTTTCCCTTAGGGCCCCCTCTGTTCTTCCTTGAAGGCATTCTAAAAAGGAAAGAGCAGAAGGCACCAATAAGAGCCAGCACCACCCTATACCCTTGCCACGTTGACATGCACTCCAGCAAACCTAACGCTGAGTAGGAGCTCCAACAGCCCCCATGATCATAGAATCAAAGAATTGAAAAACACCCCCGTGCCATTCCACATCTCTCCCTATGCTGACTCAGCACCATAGAATCAAAGAGTTGGAAAAGAGCCCTAAAAGATTAGCAGCAGGAGGAGAAGGTAACAGCACCCTAACCCCCTAACACATAACAGACACAATGAGGTGCTGCTGCTATAAATTGCAACGTAAATATCTGATATGCAGGATGCACTTCCCATCACTAAACCAAATTGGGCACAACACCCAAATATGCACCTCCTTTGAATGCATTAGTGACTCCCCTCATACTGATCAATGAAATATTCATGTATTAACTTATGTTCTTAATGCATTATTAATATTAGCTTTATTATTAATCTTATGTATTTAAATTAAGTCCTTCTCTCTCCCCCCCTTTTTTTTATTTTATTTTTCTTTATTTATTTAGACTTATTATTATTATTATTTTTATTTTTAATATACGTATATATATATATATATATATATA